>NW_006263571.1:14802-22069 GCF_000469605.1 Apis dorsata
TTTATATAAATATATAAAATATATAAATATATTTATATTTGTATTCTTATATATAAGAAAAATTGATAGTTGGGTATCTTATATTGTGTTGTTAATAACACGGAGATAAAATTGTTTATTTTTCTTTTACTAACAGAATTATACATTTCCAACTATCATAGACTCTAGAAAACCCAGAGTTTGCGAAATTGTGATAACGATGAACTTTGCGCAATCCCGGAAACGTTCTCTAATCAAGAATATTTGTAAATCTCTAGCGAAATCTGTCAATGGTTTTAATTAATTATCAACATTTATCGTTCGTTTTTGCTCAATAACATTTTATAAATCTGGTGATGCTTACGCACTCGATTATTTTTGCTAAAATTTTCCACATTTATATATTTAAAAGTTGAAGAAATGGCGATTGAGAATCTGTGGTTCGATTCTTTTAAATGGCTCATCGAAATAATACAATCAAATCCAATAGATTTCGATTTGTAGAAATCAAGCTTCTTTAATTTCGAGTTGTAAATAATTAATATAATATAAATCTATTTGTAGAAAAAATCGTAATGGAATAAATAAAATTGTAGTCTTATAAAATTTGTCTTATAAAAGTTATAGATATTATAAATTAAGAATTTTTAATTCCTTTTTAATATTTTTTTTATATTTTTTCAATATTTTTTCATATTTTTTAATATTTTTTCAATTTTTCTATACAATTTCCTGTAAACAGGATGCAATAACATTCCTTCTGTACCATCATCATTTCTAATTGCATTTTTTATTGCTGGATTAATTACTTCATTATCACTACCGATATTAATGTTATTATTATTGGAAGCTTGTTTATTTGCATGAATTGTATGTAGACCAAACAAGGGTTGATGCAATATATTATTATTTAAGTCGTCACTGAATGATTAAATTATAAATTGTTCCATACATGAGCGCGATGAATTTTTCAGTCACTATTTATTTTCATTCACGGATTAAGAGAGTCTCTATAAGTAGTATGTTTCCTTACAATGTTTTCAAAATATTTAGTCGAACATGTGACGTTCCAGACCACCAGACGTACATAAACTTTTGTATCCATTCTGTTCATTCCTGTGGAACTGTTTCTTGGTCCCATTAGCACCTTACATCTTATGCATTTATTCGTAAGATGAAACGTATATTCAATTCTTATTTGCATGTTGCATGTTTCTTACGGATACGATGTTGTGAGACGAATAATCATACACCTTTCACTATACAGCGAAAATATATATATATATATATATATTAAGTTCTATTTTATATATGTAATTATTTTTACAAATTTTATATTTTTATATCAGTCTTTTAATTTTTAGGGTTAGATATTATCTATCTAAATATCTTATATCTCTCTATATCTCTTATTTTATAAACGTTATATAATTATGTGAAATTAGTAATTAGATATTCATATAATATTACATTTCGTGGTAAAAAAATTGTGTGAAGAAGAAAATGAAATAAAAAAAATACGAAGACTAAATTATCAAAATTACAAAATCGAATCTTGTAGCAAGCTTTTCTTAAAATTCCAATGAAGATAAGTTTCTTGACTTTGTTCAATGTTATCACTAGAATGTGGAAATTTAATATTCGTGGCTCAAATCATCCAGTAATATGTGGACAAGGGTTAAAATTATTCTTAAATGTTCAACGTTACGATTCAGTAACAAGAGAGAAATGTAAGATTAATTTCTGTATTTGATTACGTTTATTAATTATATTAACATCCATATTCATTTTCTTAGTTTTACCATATCTTTATTAAGATTATCAATAATTTGCTATATATTTTCGTATCTATAATTTTCTATTGTGTATGGAGATATAGTTTCAATTAAATTATTTTTATTACTATATAAAAAATTTTCATTGACATTGGATACAAACATGTATAGCTGGAAATATATCAGAATTAAAAAGCCTTTTATTGTGATTCAAGGATCATAAAAGAGTGAAGTGTCACTAAAAATGTTTTAGTAATAACTATAACAATGACTTGGTTAAAACTCGTTGCTGTTAAAACGAAACAGAAAAATTCAAGAATTGTACCAAGATAAACGTCATACGATAATTATCCTAAGATTAGCATTTCTTCTCGAGAATTCTTTATCGAGAATTTCTCGAGAAATATTATATCTTATTTCTCGTGAAATTGCAATCGAAAAGAAATAAATTGATTAATGCTGCATTTATGCACATTGTACTTTTCAACAAACTTTGTATTTTAAAACAAAAATTAATCAATTTGTTTCATTTAACGAATTTTTTGTAATTATAAATTTTGAGAATTTTTAACAATTTTTAACAACTCTTGTTTAAGAAATTAGTTGTCTGTTACTATTATTTTATATTTAACTAACTGATATATGATAATATATCTCGCTATCGATTACTGATTCATTCAACAAAGTACAGTAGCAGTGTTTCAATAGAACTGCATGATAGACTCGAGTTCATTTTTTTAGTATCGTAATCAGAGTATGGATTAAGATAACAATCCCGTGTACGTGGATGGACCCACGCAGACGAATAGCATCTGCCATTTTCACGTGTTCGATCGTATTGTCTAAATTCACACACGAGGTTACGATATCGGTCAGGTGAATCACCACCTTGATTAAAATTATATCGTGCCGATAAAAACGTATCAGCTAAAAACAGAGGACAGTTAAGATGCATCAGGTTTCCGAAATTTTCGCTGAGATTATATTCATATTCGCTGAGATTATATTCAATAGATAGAACATTCATCAATAGATAGAACATGCTTACCGTTACGTCTTTAATTCCTTTGTTTTTATAGATAAAAGAATTAATTAGATTTATTATTCGCGATGAAGTGAAAGTGAAACTTAAAATAAACTAAACGACATATGACAGAGAAGATTTTTTCAAAACTATAAAACGTCCATAATACGCGAAAATAAAATCTTTAATAAATACATTATAATATTTAGAGAATGAAACGAATCTTAGATCAACAAAACTAAAATAAGGAGAAGCAAATTTTATACACCCTTGAAACTTTTCACATACGTAAGTTCCAAAATAATACTCATATTTCCCATTCGTTAATCGAATGGAATCCATTAACGGTATATAAGATTCACGCAGGATAATCGAACAGGAGGGAAACAATCCGCGAATAAATCCTGAAAATCGAGCAATCAAAAAACTCGAAATCACCGAATCCTCCATTTCCAGACATTGTGCGTGCTCGTTCAAGAGTCCTCTCTTTTTCTCTCTCTCTCTCTCTCTCTCTCTCTCTTTCTCTCTCGTTTTCTCTCTCTTCTGTATTTATGGAACGGTCCGTGTTCATCAGTCAGTCGGGAATAAATTATGGAATTTATTTGCGCGCGTCGATATTTGTCAGCAGAGCGAAACGAAAAACGCCGTTTAATTTATGCCCGGCGTCGTCGGTGCCTGCACGCGCGCATATCCGCGCTTCGAATTAAAATAAAGCTGCAAAGAGCTAGGGCAAAAGGGAGTGAGACAGAGAAACAGAAAGAGAGAGAGAAAGAGAGGGAGGGAGAGACATATACATATATACGAGATATACATATGTAAAAGAGAGGACGTGGGTTTAAATCGAGTTAATTCGCGGGCGGTGATCAATTTTTCAGGGACGATTATTCCACGCGAAACTCGGCCAAACGAAGAACAGGAATGATAAAATAGATATCGTATATTAATGCCTGGTATGTTGGAAATTGTAAGGGTCGACGACACCGGTGTGCACTGTTAATCGATACTCGTCAAAGGGGTGAATTGTCTTACGGTTCGAAAGTGAAAGTCGCGACTCTGTGCAGGTCGATAAACGGTGTAACGAGCGGGAAAAGAAGGGAACCGTTTCGTTTTAATGCGATGGAGTTATACTATTATCTTTCTGGGTGTGCTGTTCGTGTTAATAGCAATGGAGTTAACAACGATGAACTAAGATTTTTGGTCGATTTTGGATTTTAATGAATGATTAGCAAGCAGAGAAGAAAGGAATCGTATTATTTTTTTTTTTAGGCACAATATGTTAATAATAATATTAACAAGATTTTTTTTTAATGTTGAATTTTTATTGTCATTCTCATTCTTATGGTATTAATTATTGTTTCATGAGCTAAAAATTATAATTTTATATATTGGGGTTCAATGTCTTTTGATTTGATTTTAAATTTTGATTGTCATTGTATTAATAATAATTTCGTAAAATATTCTGATAAAATTTATATTATTTTAATGTATGTATATATCAGAGTTCAGTGACTCTTGCCTTGATTACGAGTCTTATTCGTTGTATTAATAATTTCTCCATTCTATTACAATTTATATTTAAATATACAATAAAATTTATTGTTTATCATTATCTGTATATAGACATATATGTTTATATCTATATAATTAAGAGAATTACTAATGATTTCCTCAATTATCATGATAATTATCAAATTATTTTGAGCATTCTGAATCATTTATATAAAATGATCACCTGTTCAGTGTCGATAATACATATCACGCAATTGTAACGCAAGGCCTAAAAATGAAACGATAAAATATTATTTTTCCTTTTATTTGATTACCGAGATTCGTGTTAGATTTGATAGAGAAATCGAAGGTTGCTTTCAAGTCAAACACGAAAGATTTGTTCTCGTGTCGAGTATACGTATTTTATCAGTGTCGAGGATTATTGAGCAATTCAAGACAAACGAGATCAGACAAAAATGAGACGTGCAAGAATGTTTAGAATTATATTGATAGACAAATGTGTGTTTGATATATCGTAATAGGTCACAGTTCTGAAAGGGTGTTGTGATAAATCGTGGGAGACGATGATATAAATGGTTTAAACTTTAAAGAATGAAATAATGATCGCATAAATTGTCAATATAATCTAAAAATTACAAAACACTTTTGACTCAATTTTCGCAATAATATTGTAATAAGTTCGCTGATGTTTGATCAAAAAAAATTACGATTACGTGTTTTAAAACGAATTTCAATGATCATTGTAGCGTGACATATTTCTGAATTTTTGGTTAAATTGATCATTCAAGTAAATTGGTGAAAATAATTGAAATTCGGGCCATTGAAAACCAGAGGACCAGATATTCTGAAATTGAACTAAATATCCAGTGAATTCTCTTCTCATTAATCATTTCTTCGATTCCTGATGTTGGCCACCAAAATTTGATATTTGATTTAGTTTCCAAACACGAATTCTAATTATTCGGAATAGTAAAATTGCATACAGAGTACTTGTTGTGATCGAATATAGTAGTTTAGCATACGATTAATGATCATTTTTGCTGAAATATTATTGCGAGAATTGAATTTCCTTCTCTATATGTATTAAAGTAAGAAATAACGTTGAAAAATTTATAAATGCAATAATATCTTGAAACTCGCGATAACATGTAGAATTCGTACAGATTTAATAAATGAAAGTAGAAAAAATTGATAAATTTTACTAATGAGAAGATTTTTTCCATTTTACAAATTCCATTTGCCAAGATAAATAAATCCATAAGAAATTTTAGATATCTTAACGCCTTTCTTTTTCGTATACGTATGTATAGAGATAGAAAAAAAAAACTGTTTTTCATTTTTCTGAGAAGAATAAAAAAGATTAATGGCTCATTTCACATATATCGCTGTTGAACATTAAAATTGATTACTTATTAAAGAGACTTCGTACATTCAAGAATATTTTATTGCAAATATTTTATTGGCAATAATATTCATAATAAATTCTCGAATCATATTTGCATATTGTCTTCATCAGTCATATTTGCATAAATTTTACTTTCAGTATCTTCAATTTCGATCTCAAAACGTAATCTACAACTATTATCAATTCACTTGCACAACTATAATTACTATTAAAAAAAAAACAATTAAATATACAATAAATATTTCAATATATCTCAATTAAAATTTAAAATAGTGCCATATTATGCACAACTATATTTAATAAAAAGAAAGTTCCAAAATCTTCCGAATTATACTGTCTTCTATATCTCTTCAACTTCTTTTTGGATAATCTTTATTTATCCCTATATCGTAACTCACAGACAACAATCTTTCTATATCCTTCATCGAAAGTGGAAAAATTTCTGATTCGTTCTTATTTCCTCGATCTCGTGCATACATTCACGGCCTTATCATCGCCACTTTTGTCGGTTCGTTGCTTCTTATCGTTGTCGATCGATAATATCCGCGGTCTTTGGGCGTTACAATGCGTGCGAATTATCGTGGGTTCCTCTAATCTCGAAAATCCTCGCCGCGATACCGGTTTTATCAAAACCGACCGGTCGGTCAACCAACCGGGGGGGACCGAGGGGCACGGGGGGCGCAGACGCCCATCGGATTAAAATTTACAGCGTAGATATCGGCGCATAAACGTCCTCTCTGCCGGAATATTCGCCACCTTTGCCAAAGTCGTTACACCGGGCCCACGAGCTTATAAAAGATTTTACGAGATTTCGTGCGGAGGATTCCAGCCAACTCTCTTTTTCTCTCTTTCTTTGGGCCAACTATTTTTAACTTTTTTCATCTCACGGCAGGTATTAATTAATTAATTAAAATTCAATGATAAACTGAAGAGTATTTCTTTTGTCGAAAATACGTTATATTTCTTTTTCCATTTTCCTTTTTTCAAAATCGAATCGATCCGCGAAGAAAATTTGCATTTTGATAAAGAATCTTTCTAAATTCTTATTTCTTTATATTCCTTTATTAAAAGAATAGATAATTTTCTGTACTATATGATGATTATTTCACATTGACGTTCGTATGAAAAAATCTTATGGACTTGTCACGACAAATCCGCTGCTTCAGACCAAAAGAGATGAATGTGAAAAAAAAAAAAGAGCAACCACATTTCGCGAACTTTTGAAATCGATAGTCTGGAAGATCGAAGATGAAAAAGAAGGAAGAATATCGCATGAATACTAATCCAGGGATCCACGAAAATACCTGACCTACGCGTGGTTTTCGATACGCGTGTTCGGTTCCACGACACGGCCACTCTCTCCTCTTTATTTTTCACCCTTTCTCTTTTTACTCCTCTCCTAACGACATTCGAAATAATCTGCTGCGCGAAATGGACATGGGCCGATATTGGTCCCCAGGGTGTGCTGGAGCTGGCAGACGACACCCGATCGAGGTGGACATGGGAGTGAGAGAAAAAAAAAAAAATAAAATAAAATAAAATAAGGGCAAAACGAGTGTCGATATCCCTGCGTGT
>NW_006263571.1:22127-23911 GCF_000469605.1 Apis dorsata
GCCGGTCCAGGACACGATCAGGATGGCTGGCGGCTACCTCGTGGCAATCGACGCTGCTTCTGACAGGAGAGAGTCACGTTTTCGAGTTCACGTTTCACTTTGCTCCTGCGTGCACGTTTGCTGGTGACATCGATCAAACTGGTGTACGATACCTGTACGCTACTCGATCGAGACTTTTTAAGAAGGAACGTGGCGGGGATGTAATCAATGATCCCACTGTACGATCGAGGCGATCGTTGATGGATTTTCATTAGTCGATTCTTGAATTTTATTGAGGAGAGATTAAGAATTTTTTAGATATATTTTAACTCGAGCGATAAGGAGTTTGTTGAGATTGAATTAGTTTCTTATAACGGATATGTTGTTCGATTTTAAGATATCGTAGTATTTTTTAAATTATCTATTTCTAGTAATTATTATCTTATATTATCTATTAATTAAAGAAGTGAAATATATATAAAGATTTGTATTGATTATTAAATATTATTATTGAATAATTAATATTTTATTTTGTATATTTTATATATTTTTGTATATTACAAATTATATACGTATAGGCGAAACAAATATCTCGAAAATCGATTAAATTAAATTTCGATTTAATTTAGAACTCAAAATTTTGAATACCAAATATCATTGTACGAATAAATTATCTTGAGATATCAAGTTCATTAAAGAGAACATTATATGGTCTCGCGTAGACTTAGATTTATTAAATCCTTTAGATTCAGTGACAAATTGCTGTTGTTGATATCTACTATTAGATTCGGATATCCACCCACGCAAATGATATCATTTTCAGGTATTTCGAATAATAAAAGTCGAAACACAACAAAGCGTGTAGGCAGCAGAAAAGAAAAGTTTTTGACGAGCTTGATAGCTTAACTTGTTTGACAAATTGTCCGTCAAATTTTATTAAAACAAAAAAACAAAAAGCGATTCTCCACTAATTTTAATTTTCTCAGGGACAAATTTTTTTTTTACTTCTCTTAGATATTATAATCATTTAAAATTAGAGTATCATTATTATTCATTTTACTGCATTATTACTCTCTTAATATCGAATTACTAAATATATACATAGAATTTTCTTAAACGTTTCTGAAAAACATCTTCTAATATTCTTTAGCAAACGAATTGTGGAAAGGCGATTATGTGAATACGATCTTCCATTCGAAAAAAGTGTTGCGCGACATTTTCATGGACAGACACGGTGCTATCGAGCGTACCTCGACAATCGTCTTGGAAGTCTCGTAGCCCGCGATACCCTCAAAAACGACGCGTATATACCGGTTCCAGGGAGCGTGATTGGAAGTACCTACGGCGCAGCCGGCACAACCCCATCCCCGCGATAAGGTAGCGCGATGTCTCTCGCGGAGGGCAAATAAAAGGGGGCGAGTGTAATCGAAAGAGAAGAAAAGGGCAAGGGTGGAAAAAAAGAGAGAGAGAAAGAGAGGCGGGGGGGAGGAAGGGAGCACACGGACAGAGTTATCGCGTTCCGTCTGGGCCACGTCGCGGCGAAGTCGATTTGTAAGGGGAAGAGGGTGAGGGAAGGGCGAACGTGGTATATAGGGTGGGGGAGGTGGATGGAGAGAACTCGAAGAAAAAGTAAAACGAGTAAAGGAAGAGGAACGAGACGAAGTGGTGGACGAAGGAGAGCGTGGAATAAAGAGGCAGGGAGAGAGAGGGTTAAAAGACGAAAGGCGAAGAGGAGGAAGAAGAACAAGCAGAAGCTGTCGGCGGAGGTGGAGGTTGCTCTGCACCGGTCGGTGCAGCGTCTCGAC
>NW_006263571.1:23927-24566 GCF_000469605.1 Apis dorsata
AGGAACAGGACCGGCGAAGAAGGTGAGGATACACAGAGGGCAGACGGGGCGAAGGAGGAGAAGAAGAGGAAGGATCGTCGAAGAGAAGGAAGGGGGGAAACCGGAGGACTCGTAGCAGCGACCCTGAGATATGATAGCCGGTTATCATACCCTCCCCACTATCTCGTTTTGCTGCCTTCCCTGCCACCCCCCTTCCTTCCCATGCTTTTGCTCGTACCCGTATCCACCCCACCTTCTCTCCGTACGAATCCCTCCAGCCCAGCACAACGTCGTCTTTCGCCTCTCTCCGCCGACCCTCGTTCGGCCCCAACAACCTCCTGTCTAGACGGCGCGTACACAGACGCGGCCAACTTCGCACACAGACGTACGCTCGCGCGCGCAACTGTCTCGTGCGACTCTCCTTCTCTGTCCGTACGCCAGTCCTCTCTCTTTTACACCAAACCGATCTCTCTTACTCACGCTCGGCCTTTTTCTCCTTCCATGGTGTCTGTCTCTTTCTCACTTTTTCTCACCGGCGTGTATTAAGCCGCGTCCACACGCACGGGCCAGACACGCGCGCTCCGCTCGGTTCACTCGCGAGCGATAAAGCCACCGCCGCCATCGTCGCCGTCGCGGTCGTCACAGACGACGTCGTCGGTG
>NW_006263571.1:25075-29153 GCF_000469605.1 Apis dorsata
AGAAAAGTTTCCCTGGATCGTTATAAAGTGCATGTACAGGTATAGCATCGAACCTCGAACAGGAGCCCTTAGTTGCTATCTGGAAAGTTATGGCCGAAAGCTGGAAAAGTTAATTACGTAATTGTGTTACGTCTTAGATGCTTGTACGGATGATGCTTTTCGTCGGATCCTCGTCTGGAAGCAACGCACAAGTATCGAAATACTTTTACCTCGAAAACCGGAATTTAATATAAGAGACCGGGGATCGTTAAGAAGAACTATGGAAGCGTTAGTCGCGTCGCCTAATGGAAAAGTTTGGTCTCGGTCGGCGAAATGGACCGTGTGTTGGCTTCGGTGGAAATAAAACTGCACCACAGACTCCCTATGTCACGTGTGTGCTTGCCTTTCTCCGGTGACGTTACGTCCACCCGATGACCGAGCACACGCACGGTCCGCCGCTCGTCAAAACACGGATCCCAGTCAGTCAAAACGACATTAGAGACGGCAGACGGTTCGTCGTGGCACGACCTTGGCCGAGGTAAGGTCAGGCGTCGAAGTTCCTTAAGGCGCGTCTATACTACCGACGACGACGTCGCGAACGAGAGCCCGTATACCCGAACAGCTCTTGCGAGACTGTCTCTTCTTGCCTATTTCCTATCTTTGTCTGCTTGCACAGTGTCTCGTTCCTTGTCTCTCTCCGTCTGTATCTGTCTATCCGTATCTCTACCTTCTATCTTCTTTCTCTCTTCCTCTTGCTCTTACTCTTGCTCGCTCCGACTGTGCGCGGGTGTGAGAATTCGTCTGTGAGACTTTGGCCTCTTGGTGTTAGACTACGGCGCAGTAGTGGGGGTTAGCAGCGTCTGGTAGTGCCGTGGAAAGAAGTCGTGTATGCGTAACCGTCTGTGCAACGTGTATCGTGCTGATGTCGTTGTGTTGATACTTGCATGCTTATTCGTGATAAAATAGCTTCGACGATGAACCTTTCTTCAGAAAGAATCCTTTGAGACTAGATTTAGATTGATCGAAGAAGTTGTACACCAGTGCATTCAAAGAAGAATCGTGATGAATATGACATTCGATGAATATTACGATACGATACGAAAATCGAACGTGGCGCATGCGCGTTCAGTCCTTGCATCGAGCGCGATCAGTAGTCGCTTGGCGAAGCTTAATTGACAATGGCGATTATCCGATTCCGAGACTGGGTCTCAGTACAACGATTCGACGAGCTTCTTTTATCGCTACTATTCTTAGTGTGCTTAATTGAAAACTATTCTCTAAACGGCGGGCTCGCGTATGTGTATACACTAGTGATGCCCATATCGCATCGACCAAGTAATATCGATCGTGCCGTGCGACCTGACGGTCGATGCCAGTGCGGTTGAAGTATCAACCTGTTATAATTTCAAGGGTAATTTCACCCTCTACAGGGTAGAGTAGCGCACTCGAATTAATGGAACCGGCTGGAGCACCGTCGACGAGAATAATTCGCGCGAGTGAATATACGTAACTGCATGCACGCACGCGTGCGTGCGCGCTCGATGCTTGCTCGCTCGCACGTTCATTTCTCCCTCTTCGCCGGATACATGTAGTCCTCCTTCTTTCTTTCGGAGATTTCGACACTCGAAATTCCGGAGTTTTGCCTTCCGTACTGCCGGCGAAAGGTAATTACTTTCCGCGCCACGACACCGTGACCGTGTGTGTGCGCGCGCGCGTGCTTCATCGTTGGTGAAAATTTTATGACTCTCCGGAATAAATTTCTCGTTCGGGAAACGACTAAAAATGGGTATGAAGATAACGTATGATAAAAAAATAAATGTTTTCCGATATTCCGATATTCTCTTTTACTGTGATCGCTCATAATCCGATACTTAAAATACATAACTCTCTCGAAATTCACCTGCTCTCGAGTCTTTATTAATTAAGTTCGAGCGATCACGCGCGATTAATTGAACGCTTCCTGACTACGACACGAAACCGCGCCGCCGTGTCACCGTGTCGAGTCCTTGTCGCCGGCTTCCCTCCTACCAGGATAACAGCGTGCCGTCCTGTCGCGAGGATATCATCGTCGACACTACCACGCGGATGATTTTTGCGTTCTATTCCGATATATACTGGCTTAACCGGCTGCTGGCCCAGACCATGCGTGTATTGCTCATCTATGTGCGTGTCTCATATGCAGTCGTCTACGTCGATATGCTCGCGCTATTGCACGCAGGACACCCGCTGCACGAATGCGCACAGACATGTCGGTGACTCGTGTGCGTACGCGCACCGACGTCTGCCAGTGCATCAGAAAGAAAACGATAGATCGGTGAGTCTCTTTGCAAGGGGAAGGGTGATGGAAGGGATAGAGGAGAAGGTAAATGCGACCGCTGCGCGGACAGTGAATAGTGGAGGGGCGGTGGAAAGGGTCGACGCGACAATTGGAGGGGGACATGCTCAGCGTCGATGGTGCTGCGGCCTGACAGCCACTGGACGAATTCAGTCTGCCGCTGGACTTGGAACGTGTTGGATGTAGTCGAAGTTCTTGTCCAGGGTTTTTCATCGCGGAGCAGGTTCCGCTTTCTAGTTTATCGTTCGGCACGGTGTGTAAAGACGAGATTCAATCGCTAGGACGATTTTTCGTTTGGCGGCACATCGGGAAGTAATAAAGTTCCTTGATAGTGCATAAATTTTCTTTCTCGTTGATGCGTGTACAGGACGAACACAAACGGTGATTCGTCCCCGTTCGTTAATTCAAATCAACGCGAGACCGTATTATCGAAAAAACATCACAGCTTTCGTAACCACGCTACTGACATTTCTAGCCAGCCATTGCGGCGGGAATTCTGCCAATAGAGTGCGTCTTTTTCTGTGTCCTATTCGTATGTGTTTCGTGAACGAGTGATTTCTCAATTAGAGGTTAGAAAAACGGCGACAAGCGGGCTGCCAGCTACGCATTGATAATTGAGAAGGAAATCTATAAAGATAGATGATGAGTGACAATTCCTGAAGTCTGTGTCGATACGATACGAAAAGACATTATTTCGAAAGAAAAGAATAGTGTGTAGCAAGAAATCCACGAGTGAGAAACAAGTCTTATGTTCGAAAGTCAAGGTCGTGCCTGTCAAAAGACACGCGTGTATCGGTGCATTAACGTCTCGCCTTGTGAGTGACGTGAGGATTCCTTTTCACCCGGTTCTGGCTCGAGAGACGTGTGTGTCTCCTTCGCAGAAGTCTCCAGGAATTCTTTGCCTTTTTCTTCGCGTGACCGTACCGCGCGAACTTGTATATACGCTATATAGACACCAGGGACACAAACACAATAATACATAAGCATTCACGAGCAGCATTCGTACGAGTGTTCTGTAAATATCGGTAGGACGTGGAAAAAAAAAAGGAGCACCACGCTATCGGAGAAGAACGACACGTGTGGCCATTAGAGCACTCGTTAAACAACCGTACAGCCTGTGGTCAAGTGGCATCGGGGAAGTGTGAGGTACAACGGATCAAATTAAGCAGAAACCAGGTCGTTTCCTCTTAACGGGAATCGAGAATCGATCGTCGTCGACGTAAACGTATTGAAACACATGCTATTCATCTATCCTCGCTGCCATGACAGTTTGACATCTGCGCACATAGTTTCAACATTTTTTCTGGCGCTTCGAACGCTCGAGGCGTCACGCCAACGAAATTCAAGATACGAGAGTTTATATACAAATAATTTTGTAACGAATTATCTGTCGAATATCAATAAACAAGAAGAGAAAAAAGTGAACTACAGTGTCGAGAAATTCGAGGAACGAGTAGATTTGACGAAATAGGAACGGGACGCGAGAGTCGGGAGTGTTTATATGCCAGCTTGACAGCTGACGGCCAGTGGTTTCCAGCACGTCGACAACCTGGCGGCACGGTTCAAATGAAGCTGAGGCGTCGCTGCATGCAGACGCTCGGCGTCTCCGTGAAACAGTTGAGGAGAAAGCTGCTTGAACTGGGCGCACGAATCCTTCACGTTCAGGGTTCGAAACCACGCGACATGGCCCTAGTGGTATGTTAATTAAATCAATTTCATTTTTATTCAAGTATCTTTGATAGATATTTCTATATATATATATAT
>NW_006263571.1:29578-31405 GCF_000469605.1 Apis dorsata
ATTCATTACATATATTAAAAGAGATTCGTTAAAGATTTAGTTCCTTTGATGGCGCTGCAATTTTCAGCAAATTATTTTGATCGATAAAGTGTCCATCTATTATTGGATTGCTGAACTTTTTTCCTATTTGTAACGGTATTTTTATATCGAAATTATAAGTTGGAATACCCGTATGGCAATATTTAACAAATATATTCGTAACAAATTCGATTTATTAATTAATCGATCCTTTTTTTATAGATAATATTTAAAAATTTAAGCGATTAAAATCAATTAAAATCACTTCTTTTTATTCAATTAGTATCGAATTTTTAGATTGAGAAATATACGTATAAAATAATTATTCTTCAAGAATCCAATTTCTATTTAGTTATTTTCTATTTACTATATTTTGTACAATTTTTTTTTGAAATGTTATTATTATACAGGCATTATTTTTAATATTCGATTATATATTTAAATATTCAGTAATTTAATTTTCTTATTTTTTAACAAGAGTTCGCAAACTCATTCTTTTTATTAATTTATTATTATTATATTTATTTAAAAATAAGTTGAATAAATACAAAGAGGAAGGAAAATGAAGAGTTGATAATGATTAGAAAATTTTTATTCAACCTCATTTTTAAATAAATCAATAAGATTGACAATAATTAACAATAACAATTAACAATTAAATATTTTATAAAATTTCAATCATTAGTTAATTTCTAATTTCAATCAGAATTCTTTCCAATAGTTTTACTTACATACAGATAATATATTTCATATATTTTTTGTTTTTTATTTTAACTTAACAAATCAACGATATCTAATCGACTTATTCGAATTTTAAATCGAACATAGATGCGCTCTCTTAAATCCCCGAATAAGGATAAACAAAATTTTATTTATCGATTTTCACCATCGTTTTATACTTCAATAGAAATTGAATCGATGCAGTTGATGTTAAGTCAAACATCGAGGTCCCCGTGAAAATCTATTAGCGGCGTGTCAGGTATATAATCGGTACGTCGATAACTTGGCTAATTAGGCGCAAGTGTAAACGCGACGTGAGCGGATGTTGGCCGGAAAATGGGGCAAACCTGATATCCGGCCAGACGTCGATTTTTAATCGTTTAATCGCGCTGCCCACGTGTTACCTCTTGTCTCTGTTTCACGCTTATCTGCGGTTTCCGTCTACCGTCCACGCAATCGGCTCGTTACAGCTCGCGGCAACAATAATTCGATAAGATAGATCCCCGCGTATAATTGATCTATTAATAATTTCTCCGAGCTCTATTTGACGTATGACAAATGTCGATCTATGTTTTATCATCGAGAAGTTTGTCGGGTCTGTTTTTTTCGAAATTGTATGAATAATTTTTCGTGGAATGCAAGATCATTTTTTAAAAATGAATAAATTATTAAGTTGTTGATAATTAAATGTATAATAAAACTTTTGATATTTCTTAGAGATTATTTTTCTTGTTTCTCAAAATCGTATCGTTGTACTACGCATTTATTATATTTTTTTATAGTCTTAACTTGCTGATAGGGATCGTAAAATTCAAAAAATTATTTTGTTACTACTTTTTTAAATTTTAACTTCGTGTTTAAATCTATTTATTAGTCATAAATTAAGAAACTTAAAATCTACGCTTCTTCAATTATTACTTTTGCCTAATTTATTCGAAAAATAAAATTCTTGTATAAATTGTCAAAATTCCTTTAAGCATTACCAAATATCAGAAACCCATTTTATCAAACAAACATCTTCTCAAAAAACAAAATTAATCGCTACGAAATAAATATTTTCTATAAAAATCAAAAAAAAAAAAAAAAAAA
>NW_006263571.1:31579-34922 GCF_000469605.1 Apis dorsata
CTCATTTTTTTAGAATCAGCTTCTCTCCAATCATTGACCAATCGTCCATCGTTTGCATAATCAAGAATTCCACCCTCTCGAGAGCGCGAAAGTCGACGATACACATTGGATAGAAGAAAAATAGGAAAAACGATCGTGTGGCCGCTCTCGGTCTCGCCGTGTGGAATCGAGACGGAACGATCGATAGGAGCGAGAATGAGAGAGAGAGAGAGGCCGTTACACCGTCTGCTTCGTGTTTCTTCCGTCTGGCCCAGAATGCGAGTCGGGCTTTCACTGCAGTTTTCTCGTCTGGGTCGACGCTCCTTCTCCCTCGCTCCCATTACGATTCCCCTTTCTCTCTTTATCCGTCTGTCTGTCTCTCTGTCTCATTCTGTCTCGTTACCTTCTCTCCCTCGCATCGCACCTCTTTCTCTCTCTCTTTCTGTCTGTCTGTCCGTCCGTCCGTCTGTCTCTCGCCCTTTTCTGTCGGTCGATACCTTCCCGTCGCACTTTTAAATGTCATCAGCCCGATCGTGAGGTCGGCCTCGACGTCTCCTTATACAGGGTGTGCCTAAAATGCCTGACCTCGGCTCGTGTCCCATTAACCGGGAAAAAGAGGTGTCGCGTAAAAATATGTAGGTGTTATTGGGGTATATATCTCTTGAAACGAGTTTCTGTTTTGAAGTTACTCGTTTTATGGGAAAATCTTATAGATATCTTCCTCCTATTTGGAAGATCGATGCAAATTTTCTCATCGAGTATTTCTGGGATTAATATTTAATTAATATTTAATTAATCTTTTTAATATTTAATAATCATCGTCAAATTTTGATCAATCTTTTAGAAGATCGATTTGAGGATCGAGTATTTTCGGGATTAATTAATATTTTATTAGTATTTTTAAACATTTTCGAGACATTGTTTTACTTCTTTCATGGAAAAATCGATAAGATTTTGATCAATCTTCACTTGGGAAGATAAGATAAATGTTGGGATTGACTATTTTCGGGAATAGTTAGTTAGATACATTTTCAGAGATAGGAATGATTCCTTGGAGGACCATTCGTAGATCGAAGATCGGTTTTCGATGAGAACAGGTTTAAATGAGATGGTTGGACATAAAGCGTTATAGGACTGGGTCGTTTGGAGGAAATGGTTCCTCTAATTTAAAAGATTGATAATTGGCTGAGGGATGCATCGAGAATTTTTTTGTCTGATTCTTTTGTCTTCTTTGATTATTTATTTCGAATATTTTGGACCACCGTTTGTACAAGATTCACGAAATGAGAATCCATCAAAGACATTTCGTTAAAATTCGAACGTTAACCTACTTGGCCCCTTTCTGTCTTCATCGATTTTCCAGATGCCCGCGGTTATTTTTCAGTTCAATCAACCGTCGCTGTGCTGGAGCCCCTTTCTCTCGATTTTTATTTCTCTCTTCTTTTTTTCTGGATCTTTCTCCAGCATGGTTTAATGTCTCTCTCTTTTTTTTTATACTTTTTTCGCATCAGAGAGAACAGGATATTCGGATCTATTCTTCTGTCACGATTCGAACATGTCATGTTCTTCATTGCACACTAGATATAGGTATTATGTCTTCGATCTTCGATATTTTTAGATGTTTTTGTATAAATTTTCTACGAGGATTGTTTTGTGTAATATATCAATGTTCTCGAAGCGATTTTTGGATAAAAATAATCGAGACGTGTATTTTCGTGCGTACTTTAAAACTAGAATACTTTTGATTTGTAATATGTAGTTCCAATGCATATATATTGATGAATATATTTATCTCTAATTATTTTTTTTTATCAGAACATCGAATCTGTTTAATAATTAGGAAAGTAGAAGACAAATAAAAGTTTTATATTAAAATATTAGAAATTTTTTATTATTAAATGATAATTATATAGCGATTAATTAAAAAATTTTGTTTTAACTTGTTGAGTAAGAGCTTTATAAATAAAATGTTTGAATCATGTGTATACATATAAATTAAGGGTAAAATTTCTGCGTCCTTAATTAGCATTTTACGACTGTCGGCTGAACAGCTTTTTTACGATTCCGTGACAAATCGTAAACAGCAGCGAGCTTTCTCACACGCGTTCCTCGTTCTATCATGCTCTTGGGAACGCTAAAGACAAAAATGAGAACAACCGACAGCGTCATAGTTCATTTACCAAATTAATACAAGAACACGTGCCTTTCCCTCGTTAGTGGATCCATAAAACTCTCAAACTCTTTGTACGTACAATGTATACTTATACCAACTAACATTCTTCTCATTATATCCTCCTAGCGCAAAAATCATCTGCTCAAACTTTCAAATACCATCTCTTCGAACCATCTCACATGGTATTTCCCACAGTGCATCCAACCTCTTACCAAGCACACCCATAATTCATAGTTCACCTGGAAAACTTAACCACACCCTTCACCTTTCGATATTCAATCAAACCGATATTCAATTCACGTTTTCTTCTTTTTTTTTGCGTTCCAAAGAAGGAAAGATCATATTAAAAATACGTCTCTAAATTCTCACGAGCCAAACACAACATTTATGATATATAATTGATGACAACTCACTATCTCATCAAAGTAGAAATCCAAATCAAGTGCACAAGCTTAATGATTAGTCTCCTTGAATCATACCACAGCATCCAATTTATTTTATTAATTTTATAGTGAAATTAAATTCACCTGAAAGATCTAACTACACCTTTCGATAATCAATCTTTCCTTCTTCTTCTTCTATTTCCAAAGAAGGAAGAACCTATCTAAAATAATATATGATATATCTACTTCATCTTTTAATCAATTAATATTTTTTTTCTTAATATTAAGTCAAAGTAGTAACTTCATAGAAAGTTTTCTTTAATTTTCTTCCATTTTAAAATCCTCTATTAACCATAATTCGTTTAATTTCAATTACTCAATATGAATTATCCCATCAAAGTAGGGATTCAAATTGAATTCACATACAATAGAAGCGAAATCTTGAACTCTATTTGAATATGTTAATTTATATAATATCACGGATCTAACGGTTTATCTAATCTAAGCTCATTAGTATCGAAAGCACGCCCGGGTTCGTTAATATACGCGGTTGCACGCGCGCCCCCTCGCGTGCGGGTGCCCCCTAACCATCAAGCAAGACCGTTTTTCCGCGGCGAAATTAAGGTCACCCTGCTCGTTTTCCGCTCTTCTCTTCTCTCTCTCTCTCTCTTCTCTCACTTCTCCCTCGCCTCCATTCTCCTGTTCCCTTCTTTTTATCCCGAGGCCCGTGGGAAACGCTTTGGAGGCTGCTCTCCGTCCCAGCAACCACTCTCGTCCAGCCTAGCGTCGATCGACCGTGTCGACGCGC
>NW_006263571.1:35201-49034 GCF_000469605.1 Apis dorsata
AGATCCAATCGCGATTTTTTTCGAACTATTTTTCAAACTTCTCCCTTCACGTCCATTTTGTACCTCGACTCCTCGTGATTTATCGTTGCCGATACGAATTTCGCGATTTTCTCTTTTTCTCTCTCTGTCTTTCTCTCTCCTTCTCCTCCCCCTTTTTCCCGTGTAACATGGAGGATTTGCGGACGTTTCGATGGCGCATGCTTTGGAGTGCAGGAGGAAAATGGAAACGCGGATCTCGAGTTTGGAATCGCGTAATCCTGGTGTAGCGAGAGAGGTTCCTCCGTGATCGATGTTGATACCAGGGAGGGATCTAGCGATGCTGCGGCTTGTCGCTGAGTGGTAGTTCATTTTTATTTGGAGATCTCGCGTGGATTTATCGCGCGATGCGATTTTTAACGCGGATTTTTCGGCATGTTTCATGGTTACGGCGTTTTCGAGTGTGATTGGAGATTTTGTGCTTCGAGTTTCGTGTTACGGGAGAATTTGCGGTTGGAATTTTAGATTTAAATTATTCATTTATTTTCTTGAATTTCTTTCATCGATATAAAACGTATTCTTTCTTATTGTGATTAAAATATAATATTTATTGTCAATTATTATTAATTATTATATTGAAAACACTTTATCGCAAGCTATTCAGAACTTCTAAATAAAATAAGCTTTCTTTCTATTAATTCTTTACAATTCAATCTAAATAGAAGTTTCATTATAGAAACAATACGATCCATCCAATCAAAACTATAAAACATTCATTCATAATCTTTCTAATATACCAAAAAGTAAAGGAAATATTTTTTATTATTCGATGATCAGAGTCAATACAATCATCCTAATATTATCACGCCCTCGTGCGTGATTTAATCTTCATACACTCGCCTTCAAATACTCGGGCATCGATTTAACCGTAACGTAATCTCGTCGCCACAACCCTCGAAAATTTCACCGGTAATTACTGGTCTCACCCTGTACACTGAACGGAAGTTCCGTCGGTGGCGCTCGTCCCGATTCACGCACCTGTAAGGCAGAATATGTTACGCATCATTGCCGCCTCGCGATCCCATTGTGATTCCCTCGGCGTAATTTACGAGGACCATCGCGTATTCACGTTGAAGTAGTCTGGCTAACGCGACAATACCTTTAATTTCGCGATTATAACTTATCTGCTCTGTAATGGAGAAGCAGGAAATCGGCGAGAAATTATGGTGATCGTGTGAATCGATCGTGTTAGCAATCGTCCGTTAATAATATTGGGAGTGCTTCTTTTTGCAATTTTCTCTATTATTTTGAAATCTTTGAAATATGTTTTGAAAAAAATATATTTCATAATTTTGCCTTAGATTAATTAATTATACGATATTAATGGTAAAGTATTTTATTATATAACGGTTTATATATAAACACAAAAGGTAAATTTATAAGAATTTATAAGAATTCAATAATCTAAAGTCAATCGATTATTTCTATTATCTTTAATTTTTCAAATAATCAGAGTTCTTGTTCAGATAAGTGAATTTAATTATAAATATGATTCATTTTCCCGATTATCCGGTGCGTTAGCCTATTGTATTATGTCTTTGTTTTCATTCGTAGTATATAATCAGAGGCTTATAGCACTAGTTTAGATAAATAGAAGCTCGGATGGAGTTCGGTTAATAAAGTATTGATGAAAATTTCGCTTCGATAAATAAAATTTTATTGTAATTTATAATATATCAGATTTTTATTTTTTTATTTGGATTTCATAAAAATTTCATAAAATTATCTATCTAGCATTTCTAACTATTTTTAAAAAAAATAATCCAAATAAAAAATAATGCATAGAACAATTTAACTAAAATAGACAGAGCAATATTTTTAATCAATGAATATTCATCGTTTTTTTTATGATTAAAATGATTGATTGACTGGATAATTAAAAATAAAATATATTTGATATATTAGGTAGAATATTTCATTTCGATATAAATAAGAGAGAATCTTTTGGATTGGAAATTATTGCAGAAAAAGGGGTTGAGGATGCCAGTCGATTTGATCGTTGATGCTTCGGTTATCAATTAAGTATTATTTTATCGATGTTTCTGATTGTTTGTAGAAATTGAAGGTATCTGTGAATATCTTTGGTTGTTGATTTGATTATATATTCTTTTATTATTATTCGTAATTGTTCAAGGGAAAAGAAAATGTCGATTGTGTATCAATATTTAAGGTCTTTCCTTGTCAAATATATATATATATAACATTCCTCTTGCTTCTTTCGTTTATAAATTCTACGATAGAATTTTCTTTGCCCTTAATCGATAAATGAAATCGTACGAAACTACTTTTCTTCCATACAAAATATCTCTCGAGTAAAAATATCAATTTAGAGTTATTTGAAATTCGAATCTTATTGCATTAAAAAAATACTGACATACGTTGGCTCCATTTGTTCGTTACTCTCAAGGTTGTCGTTTTCTGGAACGTGCTTGTCGACCCACTGTTATCATGGTGTTATGTCGACAACGACACGAACATACCGTCGACACGCAACCCTTTCGCCACGAACTGCATACGCATGCGTTACTTAATCACGTTACTTTTCCTTCCCTCGCGGAAATAACCGAGATATCGCTCGGTCGTGGAAGATTGTCGTTCGAGAATGATGAATCGCGACCAGGAAGGAAATAAGACGAAATACCACGCAAATGCACGAAAAAAAAAAAAGAAAAGAAAATAAATGCTTTTGAATCGCGATACGAGAAATTTAAATTAGCTTGATTAATAATTGAATTAATTAAATGCACAGGAAAATGCATTTTAAAATGTTAAGATTAATTTCTAAAGAAAAAGAGATATTTAATTTGTTACATGATAAATGTGTTTATCGAAGCTGAAAATTTTATTCTTGAGGAAGATAAGATCAATTTCCTGTAAATTTTTATTCTATTCTGGGAAAAACATTATCGAGAATCTTCGAACTTCGTTCTCTGATTTTTGCGGAAATGATAGTTTTCTTTTATCTATTTTAAATCTAGTCCAAATTTCTCAAGATTCTTACGTGGAAAGAAAAGTTATTTCTTGGGGGACAAAAATCAAATTATTGCAAATTACAGAATAAAAATTTATAAAATCAAGGAAAATAATTTTAATAAAGTGAAAACTTGCAAAGAATGAATATTTTTAATAATTTAAATATCCCTATAGAAGGGATATTTATTTATTATTACAAGAAATAAATAACAAAGAAGAATTTTACTGCTGCGTTTCGTTTCACTTTAATGTACACAAGTAATTTCATTATCTTTCCTTTAACCAAGAAAAAAGTACCCATAGGAATATCGTGCAATCTCGATAACAGATATCATAAAAGAATTACCCAGAAGCACAGAACAAATGGATCACGAAGTGGCAACCGTGACTGTCGAACGTTTTCGAGCGCCCTTATTTGCCCGTCGCCTGCAATTACCGCATAATGAACGAGGTTATTAACATGTAACCCTCTCGAAACTTGGAAATTGTTGCGAAAACGACGCAGTTCGAAACGGCGAGCTGGACGGCCGTGCGTAATTAATTAATCGATTACATGCCGTGTGACGTGTCGACATCGTCGAGATATCGTGATCTTCGGCGAGGCGATGAAAGAAAATACAGGGTGTCCTATAATTAATAATATATCATAGCAAGGAAAGAAAAACCATAGAATTTGTAGTAATTCAATATAAATTTATTTCTAAAATATTTTAATTTCTGCTCTTCTATAACTTTAAATTAATAATTGTGGAATCTCCTTTTGTTTCTTTATATTTCAAATATCGCATCGTATGGAAACTTGAATTCTATTTGATATTTATCAATTTATAAAAATCCTTTTAATTTAATCCAGATATTTTCAAATAATAAAATTTGAAATCTAAATCAACAACAAGTTTTATATTCGTATCTTAAAAAAGTGAGATTACGCAGTTATCCGAGTACACACATAAAGATTAAACGGGGAAAAAAGGGAAAAATTCCAACCTTTCCCACTTTCCACTATCACCTCCATCGTTATCGAGCTTTCCAACGACGCCAAGGGAAGATAAATTTTAACGACACGTGGACTGAAATCCCAACGGCGTATAACGACCATAACGATCACATTCCAGGCGTCACGTCGCAAACTTTCTCCCCCTTACGTACATGTGAGCAAACATAAAAATCGAGCGCGATACGGCTCGAAGGATCTTCCGCCGTGTTTCCACCCTCCGATTGAAACCTCTCCTTCCTCTCCGTCCAAAGATCAAGGCTGGCCATTTTCATGGCCCAGGCTCATTTTCCATAGAAATGAAACCGTGTCTACGATCGTCCGCAAAGCGTTCCTTCTCTCTGCAATCCTTCGACCGTTCTCGAGTTCGTTAATCGCGAGGAGGGTTGGCGAACGAGCATCACGAAGATGTACACGCGCGGCGAGTAACTGAAAACTGGCGCGAGGCGCGCCTTGTTTCAAAGGACTTCTTGTAATTAACTGTCTAGACTGGCGACGTTATTATCTGGGCCTCGTTAGCGTTATCTCCGGGAAACGTCTGGTGAAAATTACGCGAGAGTGTGCATGCGGTTATGCTCATGATGTGTCTCTCAGTCGTTATACGTGTGGCGGGTTGATGAAAATTGCCACGTGCTTTTTTTTTTCTTCTCGTATCAGGGTGTAACTGGCTGTAAAAGTGAGGTGATTGTACGTGGGTGGAAATAAATCGAGGAGAGAGAATTTTCTGTATTCGAATATTTTCTATATGGCTTTGATCAAATTTTCTGTAACGCTGCGTAGTTTTGGAATTACGTAATATTGTATTGTATTATATTTTTTAAAACTTTGTTTTATTTGTTTGGTATTTTATTTCGTTGTCAAGTTTGTTATTAGAGTGATCGAATTTAGTTTATAATAATTGCTAGTTTTGGATTGAATTTAAGAATTTTTCGATTAATTTTGGTTAATATTCGGTTAAAAAGAATAATAGTAAAAATTAGTTTTTTCGTTCGAAGGTTAACTTAAAAGATAAAAAAAAAAAAAATAAAAATTTAATTACTATATAATTACTTCAACAAATATATAATTGGTAAAGAAAATTACAAAAATACCTCATATGATATACTAGTACATAAAAATACAATTTACAATTTTTTCTGTTAATTATTTCAGTTATTTCAAAAAAAAAAAAAAGAAATTATTTTAAAGCTGAATAAATATACAATTTTAATAAAATTTTCCTATAAAGAAGAGAACGAAAAGAAATCTTATAACGATTCTATAATCTTCGTTGAAAGATTTTCTTTTTAACATTTCTCGCTCATTCGATCTGTTAAAAAATATTAAAAATAAATTACATTGTAAAATATTATATAATAATATGATTATCAATTTACAAACATCTAATAATTTCTCGTGATCGAACAACGAATTTTTAAAAACATTGTATTACACACATTATTACCAACACAAAGGCGTCCACAGACAAATGATGACAAATTGTTATCAAATATAGCTACCAATAAAGTCGACGTCTCAGACTATAAACAAGTTTATTATTATCGGCGCCAGCCGACCAAGTTATCACCGATACATTCTGTATCTATAAATCGAGCCTTCCTGTCGGCATTGTCTTCAAAATGATTTTCATACGGTCCACCCCAGAAAAAAGATTTTCTTCCATTTCTTTTCCCCTTTCTCCTTCAAAAAAGGAAATGGAGGTTGACTCGAGATATTCGAAACAATCGACGTCTTATCGTCTCGTTCTCGGCTATTATTTGCAAATAGGGGGCAGGGTGCATGGGAGATACGATGTTATCGCTCGAGGTTTTTTTTTTCGTTCATTGATCCTGTCAACCTAGACGGAGAACTTTGGAAAGAGAGATCGAAAGATTTGATCATTTTGATCATTATTTTTTTTCTTAGAATTAATTTCTTAATATTTTATTCTAATATATGTTTTCCCTTGTCATTCTATCATTACGAAGAGTTTTAATAAGGGTGTATGAAGTTGTTTAATCATTACAAAGTAGAAAAATTTAACAGATTTATTGGAGGAGGAGTCTGATAAGTAAAAATCGGTGGATTTATCGTTTCGTTGATTTATTTTTTTTAAATCAATTTTTAATATCTTGAAATTAATGTAGTTTTATAGATTTTCTAAGAGAATAATTCATAATTCAAAAATTAATGGAGTTGTTAAAAAATATCTTTCAAATTTCAATTACGATATTTTAATTTTCACCAAACGATTTATGATTCTTTTAAAATTCGATTTTTAATACGGCATTTTTACCAATCTATAGAACGATCTAGGTAGAAACAAATGCCACAACGTCCATTTCTAATTTGATTACGAAATCACTCGGTAATTTCCATCCAGTTGGATCAGACGAAATTATTTCCGCGGGCCACGTGGCCGCCCCTTTATGTATCGCGGTTATTAGTGCCGTGCAAACCGGACATAAGCTTGTAAATACGTCGCGTGAAATATAAATGCGGAAACGCTACTTATTCCGTGCGACCACGTCACGTCACGCAATTTTACAGCCGCTATCGGGACCTCGACGGTTTCGCGATTTATTGGCCTAGATGGCCAACAGTTGATTCTCAACAGAATTACTCGGAGTGCGAAAATGATTAACAATACGGCCAGAACTAACTTCGAGAAAATCTTTTTTTTTTTTTCTTAAATAAACGTAGAGAGAGAAGGAAGAAGAGGAAGATTTTGTTTAATTGATAAAAAAATTGAATTCGATGAAGCAAATCTACGAATCAATGATCAAACCTTAAATGAAATCATTTTTTCGAAGAAAAGGATAAGAATAATGTTTTATATTGATCATTGGAACGGGTAACAAGTAAAATATGAAGAGTTAGAAAGAGTTAGAATAGTCTTTATTTGTTCGATAAAAATTAGAAGAAAAGATAAGTGATGAGTCACGTAATCGGAATTAAGGAAATGATATTAACAATTATTTACAATCTCGGGAGAATTACACGGATCATGGATTACTTTTTGCTTATTTAGTGTCGAATATCTATGAAAGTTATGTAACATAAAATTGACCGATATTCCATTGTAAATCTTTTAATTCCGTTCGAGCTGTAAATCGGTAATAAACTGATTTATTGGACTAATAAGATTGAAAAGTTGAATTTTATTTAATGCTTGTGGTTTCCTTATCGAAAATATTATTTAAAAAATACGATTATGACGTTTCTTCTCGTTATTATTTAATATACGAATCAATAACGTAAATAATCTTTTTGTTTGTTTATTTTAAATAATAAATTTTGACTGTTATTTTAATCATTTTTTAGTGTACTTCTAATAGTTACTTAATAAGCGTATCTATCATGTCTGACCATAGATATCTTGTTCTACTTCCTCGAGTTCAGTTCTCTATAAACACTAGTTAATCTTTTTATTAAACGATTGAATTAGGTAATCGTATAATTAATACGTATTAAGATAGTGATTATACAAATTATACATAATGATTTTATTTTATAAAGAACGTAGGTGTTTCAATAGTATAATTATCGAACTCCAGACAAGTTAGTTATTGGAAGCGATCGATAATCGAGTTTAAAAATTTCTCATGTATCGATTCCGTGAATAGCTTCCATAATCACTAAGAAGTCATAACATTTCAGCGTACTTAGATATTGAGCAAATCGATAATTCATATTCATTTTCGCCGACCTTGCCAATAATTGCGAATACAGGATGCAACCAATTACGACCACAATGAAATTTTCTGACATTTATAAGATTTTTACGATTTATTATTTAGCATTTCCGTTTAGGATTTTAATTAAAATGTCAGAAAAATTGTTGTTGTCAGGAAATATCGCGTGATACATTTTTGCATCGTAATGAATAATACGATAATTCCTTTATGAATATATATATATTTATAAACTGTTGCGATATTTCCAGATAATTTGATTTATCGTTTTTTTATTGTTTCATTGAGAAAATACTTGTTTCTGATTAATAAATTAATTTCAAACAACAGATTTTTAATTGAAGTTGAAATAAAGGGTATTGAAATAAAATTCAGATCAAATATTTCAACGTTGTATAATAATTTAAAATAATAATAAAATTTAGCATTATACCATTACAAAATATCAATATCAAATAAATATTTAAATAACAATTACTTCACATTAAGAAATTTGATAAATTCAATAATAAGAATAGTTTATTGGATAAATTTAAAAATAATTTTTGAAAAATATTTTTATTTATTACTTCAAATATCTACTATCTTATCTAGACCCAATGATACAACCAAAAATTTCAAATAATCCTCCCCCTTTAAATTCTAAAAAAAAAAAATTGAATCTTTCGTAATTAACCACATTGTTTACTCAAATGGAACGAACATTAACATTTCAAAACTCATTCAAATTTCCGTCAAAACATTCGAGACCAAATCATCAATTTCCACTGCACGTGTCGTTGTGCTAGAATCGCTTGAATTCTTGGCGCGGTCGCGGTTGTTTGGCCTTAAGGTCGTCCCGATAACGAGTCGCTTACGTCAGTCGAGGAACAGACACGCGTATATCTCGTCCCGATCCCCGTTCTTCTGGCGCGTGTAGTTCCTCTTCTGCGTCTACCTAATCATCCTCCTCCATCATCCTCTTCGTCTCTCTCGCCTACCTTGAACAGATACCAGCGGTGGAACGAGAAAGAATCAAAAGTGCGATTATCATTTCCCGATAATAATAATAAAAATATTTAATCTTTAAATCTTCTAAAGATTTAAATATGCAAAAAATAATTACTTTGCTGTAAAAAGAAAAATTTATCCAATCGATCAAAATTCAGACTTTTAACAATTTAAAAGCCACTATTGAAAAAGCAATTTCGCTCGCTATTAAAAGCATTCACGAATAGTAGAGAAAATTTTTTCGTCCCACCATATTGATTATCGTTCATCATCCATCTCTTTCCTTGCTTTTCTCGTTTCTACCTCGAACCTAGACACATCTATCACGCAGACCTATTATTCAGTCAGTCGCGAGAAACTCTAGACGTTTGTGCCTATGACATCAGAGAGCGGAACCGATCGTCTAGTGGCCTTGGACGATAACGATAATTGGCAGAGGCCGATTACGCGACGACCGTGCTGAATGTATAACGTCTAGCCTAGTCTAGCCGACGTGAACGCTCGAGCTAGATCGCAGACACTTGGCCCAATCGAGATTAATAGACCCCATTTGTAACGGTTCCAGTAAACGTTCGTCCGCGTTTCCTCATTGGTCACGCGTGGCCCACGTTGGTGGTCCTTGAGGGATCGACACACGATCCATTGTGTGTGTTGCGTACGATCTATGGCCGATCGTTAGGGAATAAGTGGGCGTACAGGCGCGAAGGGGTTTCACAGTGGTTTCTCGAGTGGATGATGGACGTTTTTAACCGATTTCGGGATCCTCGATGTTTGGTGGATATGTGATTGGAATGTGTTACGAAACAGTGGCGAAAATGAGAGGGTTTAAGTTAATTATTAGGGAGTTAAAAAAGCGTTACAAGAAATTATAGGAAAGAAAAGAATGCGTAAATATATGTGAGATAATTGTAATTGGAATGGGTTATATTATATATGTATATATGTGGAATTTGGTTAAAAATGTTGTGCAAAAAAAAGGTGAATTTGATTAATTAATTTGAATAATTTTATAAGTACAATGGTATGTTTGAAAAACTACGTTTTTTTTATTTTTTAGTGGAATTATTATACTCTGTAAAAAAGGTGGTTACTCTGTAAAAAAAATGTGTTATATTTTATATTACGTAATTATTTCATTTTGTTATTAGAAATATGAATAATTGATCTCTTATACATATGTAAATATTTCTCATATAAAAATATTTTGTACGGTAGACTTTTTAGAAATTATAATATTTTTATTGTAAAAGCGAAATATAAAAATTGGAATATAACATTATAAAAATTCGAATTATAAAGGTGTATACACTGTATTTGAAGTATAAATCTTGAAATATTGTTTCACAAATAGGATAAAAAAAAAAGAACACTACCAGAATAAAAAAAATAAGATCATCCGTTATTTCTTATTTTAATTTCAATGAAGTATCTGCTGCATAATGAGTCTCGATGCTCTTGGTGCATCAAAGAGGAGATAGTTTGCGATATACATATGTTTTTTCTGTCACTTGTTTTCCCTCTTGGTGTTCTATCGAAACGTTTTTATTTTTGGAAATCGGAGAATGCGATTAATATTGAAATAAAAAAAATTAAAATTGTAATGACGTAGCTAATATGATACGTGTAAATATGCGCGACCTCGAGGAGGAATTGATAGCGGTATTTATGAGTATTAACAAAGGAATGACCATGTCTGCAGATTTTAATGAGGATGATAGTACGAATATTCGAAAATGATATTGGCATTGATCAATTCTAATGTTGGAATATTCCAAGATTATATATTTTTTTTATATCAATACTGTTTGTTTTCGTGGTAATAATCTGCATTTGTTCGTTGTTGATAATGAGCGAGATCAATATTTGGATGACGGATAACAATTCAATATTCGATATAATTTCAATATTAATAAGCTTTTTTCATTCGAAGAAATATGCTCCAAGTATGTTAGGTTTCGTAAATAATTTCATCGAAATAAGGATTTTCAACTTTTATCAATATTTTTTTAAAATTATAGCATATTAAAAGTTATAACAATATCAGTATTGATATTTCCTTATTTTATATTATTTTCATTATTTTATTTATATCATATTCATCTTTGGGAATTCGTTTAAAAATTGAAGATTCAAAGATACATATATATCAATAAATTATATTTATAGTCGATTTAATTTCCATTCTCTATAAGTTGAAAGAATTGTTATATAATATCATTGATAAATTAAGAATTAAAAATTTAACTGATAGCGAAAAATAATGAAATTCAAAGATACAATATATTTATGTATATTTATGTAAGTAAAACAGAACGAGACATCTAAGATAATTTGAATTTTATATTACTCTTGAAATTCTTCTTCAATCCAAAAATTCAACCTATAATATCATAATAGAATATTTCTGTTTTCTTTCTTTTCAGAACACAAGTTTCCCAGACGAAGGATATTTTTTTGCGAATTATTTTCATAACGAAGACACAAGCGTAGCAAAAATTTGAAAAAAAGAGAAATTTCTAAATATTATCATCACGTGGCGCACGCACAGTCCTCGAAACGATCTCCTACGCGCTCCCCTTTCTCCCTTCCCCGGGGAGTAAAAAAATCGTAAATTACAATTTTATACCGTACGATCGAGGTATATTTATAACCTCGTGGCAGGATCGATGCCTCGTAACCGCACAGGCGCGTAATGATTTCATTCTGCTCGGCCTCTTCCGCTCGAACGAGATCAAGGATTCAGAATTCAGCTCGTCGGTGGAGGCGGAGGAGGCGGATTAACGGTGTAGAAACGGTCCGCGAGGATTCACTTTCGTTTTCTCGCCGAGCAGTTCCGCTTCTCTAACGGTGCTCTTTTTCACCGACAGGCCTTGAAAGACCTAGGACAACGATAATCGACTTTTTCGATTGCGCAATCCGTTTTCTTTCGCCACGAAAGCGATCACGTAGCGGGAAAAGAGATCGTCGACCCTCTAGGACTGCACTTTCAGATCTGTTTAATCTTCTGGAATAGAGAGAGGGAGAATGTATCGCGATTTCTCGCGATTTTATCGGAAAAGATGTCGATCGAACATCCTTTGAGATTCCCTGATGAATTTTAGAAAGGTAGAGAAATTTTTTTTCTTTTCCTTTATTACGAGAGTTTTAAGAATCTTTTATTTTGAAGATCTTATGGAATTTGTGGAATTTCTTTTTTTTTTATTTTTATTTTTTTGGTTATAAATTACAAGAATCTTTCTCGAGATTTTTGAAAATTCTTGTTTCTTTATACGATTGGAATTTTTTTCTTCTTGTTTATCATCGGGGATTCTAATTTTGGTAAATAATTCAGGAATTTTTGTTCCCAGAATGAAATTTCGTTTTACCGAAATTTTGTTTTTATCGGATGTTTTAATGTTATATAGGTGGAGCGTGTTTTTTGATGTTTGAGGAAATTTAAATTCAAGGTGAATGAATTTTCGAGTGATATATTATATGGTTGGTTGATAAATTATTTAAGATATGTTTATTAACTCGTTTTAGTGACAAGTTTATAAAAATTAAAAAAAAAAGATGATTATCTCTTATTTTCTCATGTGTCACAAATATCACAAATATTTAAATAATTGAAATTTTGAAATATTTATTTACCATGCACTATATTTATTTTCGTTAAAAAATATTTCCAAATATCATCTATAATATCATCATAAATACACATAATCAGAAATTTATTTAAAAATTCATAATATTCAAAATTCTCTTATATTCGAACTTTGGGCAAGACGTATTAAAATTAGCTTTTTTTTCTCGTAGAATTTTAATTTCTCGGGAAACAGAATTTTTTTCACGATGCCATTTCTGCATCGAGGCTTATCCTAGTTACCGAGGCCGGTGCAACTGGTGCATCGTATCGTCGGTGCATTGCCCTCGTGACGCGAATATGCTCCTCGATCGATTTGCCTCGACCACGGCTCGAATCGTTCTTCGTTGCTTGAAAATTCTCTGTTATATAGTTAAAGCATTGCAAAATGCTTTCTTAAACTGTTAGAAATTTTTTATTTTCATTCATTTTGAAATCCTTTATCATCTTTCTTCTCTCATTTGTTAAATATCTGCTACACATTCTGTTCGTTTGTCTTTTTATTGAATCTTAATTTGATTGAAAATTTCTTGAGAATTTCTTTTTCATAGATCGGTGGAAAATAAAAAAACAAGATAAGGATATATTTGTAAGAACTTGTTAAAGTTAATGATATGGGGAAAAGCATGAAGATTGTTGCCATACTTGAACTTTCAAAGTATTCGATTACCAAGGACATTAACCCTTTCACTGCAAGGCATGCGCCGTGTGTCGAAGACACGCTCTGAAAGTATCATCTCTGTGTGAAAAATATGATTCTCAGCATCTTCAACGTGGCAATAACAGTTTAGAAATTTAAAGATAAGATCTTTTGAAGAATTTTAGAAGATAATTGGATATATTGTATTATTCGAGGAAAAAAGGATTGAATCGTCTTTACTTTCATTTTATTCTTTCAGTGTACTATGAGTTAATCAATTATTTTAAATTCTAATGTAAATAATTATTAAATTAAAATAGAACGATAGATTTCAAAAATAATATCGAAAATTAATACGACGACATCGTGTTATTTGATAAAAAGAGGTTTCGATAATTCGTAATCATTCATGAATATTTCTTACTATATACTCATTGTTTATCGACTAAAATTAAAGAAGAAGCATCGTAATTTTGCCGCTTCAAAAAGTATTAATCTTCTAAAGTGAAAGAAATGATGAATTCGATAATACAAATGCTGATAGCAATCTACCAATCGATATACTCAATCAGATTTTTCGAGTAATAGTTTCGCTATTGGATCCTTATTAAGTACTATTTTTTGTCGGGAAACAACGACAATTACTCAATTTGAAAATAAGCATTCGATAAGATTTTTATTTTTTTTTTTTTTTTAATCGTGGATGATAAGTTCCAGAGTAAAGCAAATTATGAAATGAAAAATGATTAAACTATTATCTTAATCTATCAGCATTAATATTAATAGAATTTAATTCTGAGAACTAGATTATCAAAACGTGTTATGGAGCATTCACGAAAAGGAAGTGAGATATATTTGTCACGTCTTTTTGAACAAACTTTTTTTTTTTTTTTTTTTTTTTTTT
>NW_006263571.1:49285-52628 GCF_000469605.1 Apis dorsata
CGATAAACATATCGTATCAGCTCTATATAAATTCTCGTCCATGTAATCGCTTATATATTCGCTCGTTGCGTTTGATTATTTGTTAATTTATTTGTACATGAAAAAAATAATTTTTCTTGATTAATAATGGCAATGAAGAAATGCAAATGGACTGATTACACAATCGATCTGTGGGTGCAGTAGATTAAATTACAGTTGGTGAGATATAACAAATTACAAGCTAAAGATTTTCGAGTTATTAAGTACACGAGTACTTATTCGAGAGTACAATTACATTAGAAATTATTATTTTTTAATCTTATTTTATATTTATAAAAATTTACAATTTTTAATTTCTAATCTTATAAAGGAGTAATAATAATAATTTCTATAAGGCATTTTACAAGGAAGGAAGGAATTTATTACATAATATATAATTTGAAGCTATTTTATTGAAAAAAGTAATTAAATAACATTATACAAAATGTAATTTAAAAAGAAGGATATCCATATCGATTTTCGTTAAATTATAGAAAATTAAAGAAAATTAGAATAATCATCAATAATTTTCTCTATTTTTATTTGTTAACGTTGATATCTTTTATTCATTTTCTAGCATTTTTCATCGTTATTTAAAACATTAAAAATCTAAAGAAATATCAATAATCGAAAATATTGTCACATTCATAAAATTCATTCCTTGTATTTCTTCAAATATATCCATCATTGTTCCAATTTTCCATATAATTCTACCCAAAAGCAATTTGAAAAATGACGATTATTAATCATCCTTTTTCAATTATTAATTGTCTTTCAAATTAATCATTATCACATATATCGAAGAGAATTCCAGATTGATTATTCTTTTTATTTTATTTTCTATTACCATTGTCCCTAAATACACTTAATTAATTCACCTCTAGCTCATTTCTCAGCAACGAGAAACATTCCTAATGATCGAATTAAAATATCGTCATCGCAAAATTACATACGCACCCTATCTCATATTTTCTCAAAATCAACTACATCCATCATTGCTCCAATTTTCCAACCCCTCCATCTGGCAACCTGTTCCCAATTCCGGGCCAAAAGCAATTCGAGAGACGACGATTCTCAATCATCCCGTTCACCCTTTTAAATCGACCCATTATCACCCTCCAAGTGGATCCCAAAATCGATTCCCAGACCCCTATTCCGCGCGAACCAGTCTCGAATTCCAACTGAAACGAGCGTTTTCCACCACACAAGAAGGGGAGTCGAATCTTCGAACCAACCCCCCCGTTTCGATCTCGCGACACATCCCGTGGACATTGTGCGCGTCTTTGTTATGCGAAGCCATTGTGTGCGATCAATACGGGTGAGCATCCCCCGGTGCTTGTTACGGCCGCCGTTTACGACGGCCGCAGCTTTCCCTTTCGACGCCCTCCGTGGAAACGGAGAACCCCTTTAAAGCTTTAACGCGAGACCCACTATACGTATTTTATTCCTTCCAAGATTTTTCTTCGAGGAAGGAGGAAAAGGAGAATTTTCCCTCGCCATCTCGAAGAATGGATTCTCCTTTTCACGTTGAAAATGAAAAAAGGGGATGGGGATGGACGACGATGATTCGATCCAACGGGGTTCGAAACCGTTTGGTTAGTCTTGGCGATCGCGAGAAATCGGATGTCTGTGATTGAATTTTGGTCGAATTTAATCCTGGTTTGGACTCGATGAATTTTTTAAAGGGAGATGCTCTTCTGGGAATTTGGGAAATGCTGTCGTAAAATCGGAGTTTTGCGCTCAGGCATAATTTAAGTAACTGTGAATTACGTATGTGGTAAATTTTTCATGTTGTAAGTATTTTTATTTCTTGCTTTATGGTTTTTTTTTTTATACAGTATAAAATTTTGGGTAAAATTATATGTTATAGAAGAGAAGAAAATAATCAATATCGTAATTAATTGTATTTTACATGTCATACTTTTCTCAATCTTTTTTAGTATTATTTATTTATTTATTTATTTTTTAAGATCTTTGTGATCTTGTGTTTTTAAAGTTTTATTCGATCGATAAAATTGTTTGAAATCCTATTGAAGATATAAATATAAAAATGTATGTATATTAATAGATATAGATTATCGAATTGAAAATTTCGTTTCACGTATATATATATGTGTGTATTTAGTAGGAATTCAAGTTCCATTCGACATGCTGTATCCCAAGAGTGTCAAAGTAGGGCATTTCTCGCGTTATGCACCCCTGAGGATCGCATAACTTCGAGGCTTTCTACTTCGTAAAATTTTAAGTAGCTCGTATTCGACCAACATAAGATACATATTTTACAGTATACGTATACCAGTTCTATATCAAGGTTTGATCTTCATGATCAATCGTTTCGCCATTTCATATCTACGTATCCTAATATTTCAACTATTTTATCTCGTCCTCAAGAGGATTACCTTAACCTCTAAACAAGTAGTTTCCTCTTCTTTATACCTCTCCTTATTTATTAGACCTTACGTTCGTCTATTAGATAAAGATAGTTTGTCATATCCTCACTTGATAACTCTCCATATGATGACCTACGACTACGATGAATATGACTATACGAAGATAAGAAACGTTCCATTTCGAGATAAACTCCATTCTCGACTTCCATTATCAAAGTAAAAATTTCTCTCTAGAAGATTCACTTACAGTCAATCATAAATGTCTTATCTTAGAGGGAAAATCTCAAAAATCCTAATTTTAATGAAAATTTGTACATATGCATGATGGATCATAAGTGTATGTATAATTAAAAAATCATCTTTTCAATACAATTTTACGTGAAAATATTTCTTTTTATTATTTTGTAAAACGAAAATTTGAACATAATAAACGAGGATAAAACAATAATTGTTTCACGCACAATTCATTATGCTCAATTTCGAACAAATTTATTTTTATATAAATAATTTCTTAAATTCTTAAGTTTAAACTTTTCAAAAGATGAAACAAGATCATTCCACGCTCGTTTTATCTCACAATTATAGTGCAACGTCCCTGATGATTAATTCTCCATGTTTCGCCACATTTCTAAGCCCTCCAACGGATAATTCTCTCTGGCGCAATAGGTCGCGGATGCTTAATCCACAACAATGCGGGAATTATTAGCCGTCAGAACGAATTTGAACGAATTCGATAAGGCTCGACAATTGTCGAGAACGAGACAGCCGGAGCTGATAACCCCGGAACTCGAGGAATTTCTTAGGGGGAACACGCTTGTGTTCTTCGCCTCGAGGCCTCGCTTCCTCGTTCCTTCTTTCTCTTTCACGTTTTTCTTGCTTTCTTTTTTTTCTTTTTTCCTTTATTCTTTTTTTCTTTTTTTTTTTTTTTTTTTTTT
>NW_006263571.1:52858-55734 GCF_000469605.1 Apis dorsata
AAGAGGATCGACATGTCACGAATTTTTTTCTCGAATCGCTGGCACACGTTATCGGAGCTCGTTATCAGGCTACGATTAATTGCGCCGAGTCAGGGAATAATTCGTGTTGTGATACCGTGCAGCTTTGATACCACGCAATCGAGACGGTGATAATTTCGAGAGAACGTATCGTAACCACGATCATCGTGGGAACAAAGGATTTTGTTTTTTCGATTTTACTTATTTCTTAGATCGTTTACTTACTCGAGTTCCGTAGAGTTGTTGACATGTAATATTTATAATAGAAGAGATAATAATAGAAGAAACGATAATATACTCGCGGTATTTATGGAAATAAGAGATAATCATTTGTTTTGATTGAAATAATGTTTGGTAATTTGAACGTTCTGTTCCTATGATTTCAGAAGAGTTGGGTTCTATTTATCGATCTAATTTCTTATTTCGTCGTGATTTTTCAAATCTTTTTTATATCATATTAGAAAATAAGTAATAGTTAATAGTAATAGTTAAATAGTTAAATATTTGAAAGATAGATAGGTTTAAAATGAACTTTTTTTATTTTAATTTATTTGATTTTTATTCTTTTCTCTATCTATATTTTAGTTAACATATAGCATATAAAATAATATAAAAAAATATTGTTATATGATCTTTAAATAGTAGAACATGAGAAAAACGTCTGAAAGAAGAAATTTGTGGATTGGTAATGATGAACTTGATGATGGTTAATTGCTTTCTTGGGATATCTGAAGTCACCGTTTCTGGAGCATACATACGATCACGAGAAATAATGTGTAGAAAAGTATATAGTTGGAGTGTATCAGACTTTGCTCGTTGATCTAGTTTTCTTGATCTGGTGTACTCGATCGGCTTAGTTCGAGTGCAAGATCTATTGCTATTGACCCGTTTGGAATGGCTTAGAGTGGTTGAGTGGTGTGACATTCTTGATACACTTTCACTTTTCTTGAAATATTTCCTATAAATATTTTCACAATCATTCTATTTCACTTCAAATCATAGGATTATTTATTTTCAAGCCATATTTCATCCCCAATTTAAAAATTATTGCTATATTTTAAAAATGTTGATCTATTTATAACTTTATCATTGCATCTTTTCAGCATATTTTGCATTCTTTTATCATAAACTTAATTTTTCGATAATTTTACCAAATGATTAGAATTTTGACTTTAAATCAGCTGATATATCAGCTGTGATTGGAGATGTATGTACAAGTGTTTTAAGTAAATTCCAGGCATTTTCAAATCAGTTCGTATTATTAAATTATAATAAAAACGTGAAAAATGTTTGAAATTTACAGTAATAATCTCAATTTCTTAGCCAGCTATATTTTCGTATCTCAGGCGCAATTGAATTTACAAGGGAAATTCGTTTTTCTTCGTCACAATCTTAGAGGAAAAAATGATGAATTAAAAACTCCAACATTCGAAGAAATTTAAAGACTTATCAAACTATACTCAAGGATGATAATGAGGATGATATTTTCTCAAGAAAATATCCATCTTAGATAGATAGATAAAAATTCTTAATCGACAGTCGAGCTATTTACATTTTCTATTAAAAGTAAAATCCAAACGAAAAGGAAAACGATTCGTCAACAGTCGATACTCGTATCACTTTCCCCGATTCACGCGAGGATGCGTTGAAACGTGGCGATGACTATTGTAGCCAACATTTGGTTTTACTTGCGGTAACACGTCTGATCTACGAGGTTTGCGTACGTTGGTCACGTCACGTTACGTCTATCTGTCCTAATGGAAATTCGATGGAAGTCGGCCGTGGAAATCGGCCAATTAAACCCGCGGCATGAGCTTTCGACTCTTTAAAGGGTATGGGATAAAACGGCGTGCACAATTAGGTCGATAATCAGCGTGTGCAACCGTGGGGCGGGGGTGGATGTATCATGATCCACCTCGTTGCGTATGCTCCCCCATCGCCTTTGTAAATCATGCTCAAAGCAATTTTAAATACTCCTGGTGCTTCAGGAAATTCGATAATCTCGTTAGGGGTGAGGTCACGCGCTTTTTGGGGTGAAAATATTTGAGGCACGAAAACTCATATACTGTGTTTTCTCTCAAATTAAGTGGAATATTAAATTCAGTACGATGTAACTTAAAAAATTAAAGATATATTCATATATTTATACTTTTAATTTAATTCTTTTATCATATTTTTTTCAAATGTGCAATTCTTCTAATGATTTTAATAATTTGATTTACATCATTTAACGATTGTTAGATGTTTTAAGAGACAGTAATAAAAATGAAATATCCTAGAAATATTGTTAAAATTTGATTCACATCAGAATCAAGTTTATTTAATAATTTTAGGGAATAATATTTCTTATTGATGAAATGCTATTCATGGTTGGCGTGTTAATACGTAATTTATTGACACCGCGATTTGAAATTGCATTATTATTACCAGCTGCGTGTAATAATTGCGCGTATCAAGTGATTATTGTTAGCTTAAATAGAAGCACCATTTGTCATTAAAGTTAGCACCACTCCCGCACATATGTTGCACACCGAATGTATAGCGAGGAGGGATGGGAACCCCGCTGATATTTTAATTAACCGGAAAATTCAGCTTTTATTAGTGCTTTCGAGATTGTTATGAAAAGGGATAATTAATGTTGTTTTCGAGTTATGATTGGTTACCTCACGGCCGCAATTACTCGCGTTAAACTGACTTTCTGGAAACATACGATGCAATTATAACACGCACAGTAGCCCGAGAAACATTATTCATCTTTAATACCCGCTGAGTCGAATTTCTTTTCGAAAATAAATTTCACGTGAAGATCGTCTTTCGAGTTAAAAAAAAAAAAAAAAAAAAAAAAAAAAAAAAAAAAA
>NW_006263571.1:55902-68307 GCF_000469605.1 Apis dorsata
TAACACATTTCACGCCATGTGCTTCTTAAAAGGTTTTACGGTATTTAATCGTAAGAGAAATGTTCTTTTCTCTTTTCTTCCTTTCCGCCGAGTATATTGCACTTAAGCATTCTTAGAAACCGATCGTAAGGATTTTTATTTTTAAAGTGTGTCGGGTTCCAAGCAATAGTTTCAAACATATTGATGATAGAATCAAAAGGATATGTTCAATATAAAATCCATTATAGAGAATTTTAAATTCCATAAAAAAAGTAAAATATTGATAATGACAATATCTTAATCTATTCCAAATTTAGTGCAAATTTCTTTATTCAAAATTAATTGTACATGAATGTAAAACAAATGTTATATTAAAATTACTGAACGAAAACTTATAAAATCAATGAAAGTGATGATAATTATTAGGAAATTACGGTTTTAAAAATTTTTTTACCGGCTATAAAAAAAAAATTCTTTTCTCTTTTCTTCTATTTCTCTTGTATTTCTCCCTCTCCATGTCAAAAATGATTTCAGTCCTTAGCGAGGATTAAAGATTCATCGTGCCATGTCACGTAATCTCGTACCGTCTTCCAGTTTATCGTGATGCATTGAAAGGTAGCGTTACCAAGCAGCGATCATTTTGCTTACGGTCCCACGTTTCACCTACGACTCGAGCGTATCCTCGTATTTCCGCGCGCATAACACGCGTCGCCTCGATTTCTGCGGATAGTCGTCGCTTAAACGTTTGATAGAAACGACTATCGCCGCTCCCGCCATTATACTTCCTCTGCGTTGTCTTCCTTGTTTAAAAATTTAACTTTTAAAGTATTTGAAGATTTGAAGATTTTTGAGATAATCTTTACGCTTCGAGGATCGATCAGAAAGTTTTGGTTTCTTTTAATATTTTATCCTTGTAGTGTAATTTTTGAAATAATTATTGAAATTTGAATTTGAGTTGAAGGTTTTTTTATCCTCAGAGTGAAAAGTTTGAAAAGTTTCTTGAATTTTTATGTACCTTTTTTATCACGTGTATGTCGAATGTGAATTTTATATTTTTGTGATTTTGGATTGATTTTTTTGTGTTTGAAAATGAGAGTTTGTAGTGAATATTATGAAATCTATTTGTTGGAAATTTTTGGATTATGCTTAGGTAGGTAGGAGAAATTTTTTGGTGTTCCCTATTAATTATTGTTTCAGATGAAAATATTGTAATTAGTATGTGTTTTGTTATAATTTTCGTATAAATTAATAAATTTTTATATTTTTATTCTTTATGGAATACAAGTTTAATTTTAAATTGATTATCAATTAAGTTTAGTGATTGATTCTTCACTTGTTTTCAGTTATTTTGTGGCATGAGAAACATATTTCGTTACGAAATAATTCGCGAAAACATATTGCAAAATATATTGCATCATAGTGTAGTATGTAGAAGTATATATTACTATGGTACAATTCAGGAAACTACCATAATGTAATAAAGCATTCCATTGTAACATTATTCACGAAACTCCACCTTTAATAAAATTTAATTTCCAATCGTATATTTCAACATAACTTTTTTCATATTATATTTGCATAATTTCACATAATTTCATCATTATAATGCTTTATTAAAAAGTAATAATTAGGAAATTCAAAAATTCCTCTATTGTTCTTATTTTCTTATCTATTTTTTTTTAATAATCATAAAACAATTACTAATATTTAATTTTCAAAATATTATATCATATAAAACTATCAAAGGAAAATTATCCATTCAAAATATAAAACTAAAATTCCTTTAAATGAATATATATAATTCATTTAAAGAAATTTAATTCCATTCATAAAAATTTTCAAACGATTCAGTCAAAGTTCATTAAAAATAAAAAAGAATCTTTTGCTCAAAGAAACCTTTAAAATTCTCTTTTTAAAAAAACAAAAATTTATTCGTCCATTATTGATTCACTCCTAATTTCCTCTATTAAATACAAGAGGAAAACATAATACACAATACACAACAGAATAAAAATCGTTACTATCAAACTCTATTATCCCTAAAACGCTACGCAGGAAACATTGTCAATTTATTCACCCACCCCTAATTTCCTCTATCTCTAACACCCCAAAAGAAGACGTCACAATAAGCATTAAAGCTCCCCTTTTAGCATTCCACGTCCAAAGCAAAACTTGAGGCGTCCATTCCTTTTCCCAATTCCCTCGTGAACATTAGAATAAATGGCCCATTTAACGAAAATTTACTGACGACTTGAAAGTTTTTGAATAATTTAAAGATACTTTTCATTCTTTTCTATTCTTGTATTAAAATCTATATAAATACTATTGATTTTTTTTCTAACATTCATTATTTTTTTCCAAAAAAAAAAATTAATTATTATTAATTATTAAAGCAAGGAATATCGATCTTTACTATACAAGATTCCAGACACAATTAAGATAAATATTTCTGTTTAGTTGTATCCTCGAAAATGCAATCTTCTTTTCCGATACTTTGATTTAATAAGCCATCGAAATCATAAATTCGCTTCATACTTTGATTATCCAATAATTGAAAGAATTGCATTAAAACGCAAAGATTAAACGATCTCTATTTACATACAAATAAATAAAAACTTAAATAATATCTACAAAAAATATAACAATTTAATAAATATTCAAGAATATACTTATTTCATCATTATTAAAATGACCTATAAACAAAGAATCTTAAATCTTATTTACAAAAATATACTTTTAATCACGTTACATCTCTCTTTCTTTCCCCCTCTCTCTTAATTTCCTAAAATATTAATTCTGATCGGGGACACGGTAATTGGGCCGTTTATCCTAGTAGTAGAACAGGACGAGCGCGTGCAGACAAGGGCGAGCGCGATATTCGGTGCTTGGAAACGTTTCCTGTCGTTTAGCGGCAAATAGATCACGTAAGTAGCGTGGAAGAGGGGGAGGGAAAGAGAGATAGAGAGGTCGGACACGAAATGACGGACACGAGGAATTTATACGTTGGCCTGGTCACGGGCAATTGCCCCTCTCGTCACGGACTAGAATAATGTCGCGATACCGTATTGTACACGGCAAAACATAGGACAGGACCAAGGGAGAGGAAACGGCAAACCGATGACGACTCGTTCCCGTGGTCGAGACGTAGTGGCGACGGCTAGCGTTCTCGTGTCTGGCCTTGTGCGTTATTATCGTATAGATTCCTCTAGTCAGCGGTCTACGGTGTCGTTGAATTGGCAATAAGACGGGACAAACCGCGAACAATGTGACGTGATATGATGGATTTAATCGTGGCGCCTATTTAGGTCGGTGGAAAATTCGATTTTTCCCATGTTGTAAGTTGAATCTTCGATTTTGGTAGCTATGATTTTGGCAATTATTAATAATGGCGATCGGTGTATGTTGTAAAATTTGGCAAATCATTTCTTCTTTTTGCGAGTTGAAGTTTGATTTTTCGTATGATTCGGTGATAATTGTAGATAGAAAGAAGAAGTAATTTCTTTTGTGATGTTTATATGAGGATGGAGAATTGGAATTTTACGGTGTGTACAGATTTGTTGTAATTTAATGGTAGTTATATTTATTTTTTGGTGATTAATAATATATTTTTACGTGAAATCCATTTGAAATGGAAAACATAAATTGCATTCTATAATATGATTTCTTGATATCGATGTATTTCCAAATTTTAATAATTAATAACGCGATTAATAGTCAGATTTGATAAGAAATCATTTCTTTTGTAATAGTATCAGTAAATTTTTACAGTATTTCTGGAATATCTTTTAAATTAGCTCTGTTTAAAAAATACAGAATTATTTAAAAATATAAAATGTACCGAGAGATTTTCAATTTCACAAGGATTGTATCAAAATTCGAGACTCAAGTCTAGTAATAGTCTCGAGCAGAAAATAGGAATTAGATACACGACTATATGACGATGAAATAAAATTTTTGCGATTCGATCGTCTAGTCGCGCGATGACGCAGGAAATTTGGCTCGACTTTGAAAAACTTTGGCACACAAAGTGGGCTGAAGTTCAAGGTACGGTATGGTCTGGTAGTGTTTATTTGCTCGGGCACAACTTTTAGAATACAATTTCGCTCTAAACATAATTTTCACGAGCCGCGACACACGCGTATATATATATATATATATATAATAATACGAGATTGAAATTAAAAATAATTTTGGGTATCAGCCCAATTTCAATTATTCCACGAAGCGAATTGGAAATCGTGAATTCATTGTATAATTTCCATCCCCGATAGCGATTTTTAAGTTAATTTGAACGGCGTGTGCATTCGATCGAAATTCGGGTTCAGTTGTTTGCTGTCGTTCATGAAATAAAATATCTGTTGAAGGTATATGACAACGATTAAAGGAGCGCTCAAATTACAACCATCGCGTGCAAATATTTTGTTAAAAAAGAAGTTTAAATTCTACTTCGAAATCGTACAATATAATTTCTCGATAAATAGATTAGTTATTTTTATAAAATTAATAGATCATAATACTAATTACTATAGCATGTTAGAAAATGTGCAAAAGCAATTTTTTCGTATATAATAATTAAATTATATTCTAGATTATACATTTATGATAAAAAAATATCGTAGTATTATCGTACTATTATCGTAATAGTTTAATTTATTCCCATTTGTTTTTCTATATTTCGTATTAAATGCTTCTTGCTCGTAAAATAAAAATAAACGAATAATTTTCGTATTAATAAAAAGAAGACTAAACACAAACTTTACCAAATTATTTTAAATACGTACATACTTAAATATATATTGTATCGTATTAAATTTAAATCTTCTGCCTAATTATTATAAAATAACGGGATACTATCAAACGATTTAAGCACAAAGAAAAATAGAACGAAGAAAAATGTTGGAACATGAATAATAACTGCATCAAGATCGATGCAAAAAAAAAAAATATATATATATATCCTACGATATCGCAATTTTTCTTAACGCGAAATCCTCGATCACGTCGATCATTCCAATCCATTCTACGTGGAAATATGGCGGTATTGTTCACCAGCGATTTTTCCGGCGAAATTACCCACTGGTGCCACGTGAAATCGAACATCGATAACGAGCCCGTCGAATTCGACATGGTCGACGTGGAAAAGGATTAATCGTGGTTTCAATAAAAGAGAAAACACGAAGCTTTTTGCTCTCTCTTTCTCTGTCTCTCTTTCTACTATCACGCGCTCGTTGCTTTAGCGACTGGCGTTCGAAGTCGATTAAATTAATAAACGAAAACCTGGCCGCATGGAGAATTAATACTGGGCGCTATTAAAAAACGAAACGTTGGAAACGCACGATTAAATCGGGGATACGTGAATTAATGTTGGACACGAAGAAGGAGAAAAGAGAATGTCTGGATTGTAATGAGGGGTTACGCGCGGGTTTTAATTGGAATGGCGATACACGTCAATGAAATTTTTATGCTTGCGTTATTGTATTATTTTGTGAGTTTTATTGAGTTATTGTTAATCATTGTTGTATTTGATAATTAATCTTTTGTTTGGCTAAAAGTTTGGCTCGAATAGGGAGAATAATTATTATTGGTTACAAAAGTGTTCAATCATATTTGTTTCTTGTTGTTCAATCGTTCATTTTATATTGTATTTTATTTTTAAATCATTGGAATGTAAGAAATGATAATAATAAGATAGGAAATATTTATTAAAAGTAGATTATTTAATTAGTAAATATAATATTGGGTAATAGTTTTGTGATTAATTATGTATATGTATGTACGTGTATACTATGAGATGCAAAGCTTAATTTAATTGAAATATATTAATTATGTATGTTAATTAATCATCAAAATAACAAAATATGAACAAATTGTGAATATCTTTCAACAGTTTAGCAAAATTTTCCAATCAATCAAAGTTCAAAAGTCAAAGGTCAAATTCAATCTCAGTCAGTTCTGAGTTTATTACTGTCTTAAACTAAGGACTTAAACATTCAGTCTCATTTAGAACAGTAAATTAGTCTCAATCGATCAGGATCAAGTGATACAATCTAGAGGCCACGTTAAATTGTTTAAACGTTGTTTCAATTGTTTCAATAATAAAACCTCTTACCTTAAATTATTAGAAAAATTTTCAGGATCCTAAGAGTTAAATATCGAAATGCAATATTTTCAAATTTTAAAATCGTATTTCTCAAACGCGTTAAATTTTTAAAAAAATCTATGGATAAATTTTTCTCGTCCCTCTTGAATTTTCATTAGACCTTCCTGTAGATTTCCAACACCTCAATGCTTCTAATATCATTATGAAAAATTCTGAAATAACATTAATATATTTGTAGAATAAAAATCTCCTCTGAAAATCGAAATTCCATAAATTCCTCCTCTCGATGAAAATTCAACTCAATCTCGAAGCAAAATTTCCTCGCTTCACTCGATAATAGAACGCAACCCATCTCCTTCTATATCCCTCCTCGATCGTTCGCAGTGTCCATTTTATAGCGAGACGACTCGAAATTTTCAATCCCACCAATAAATCGGACCGGTTCCATGAAAATTTTATGCGCGACGAACGTTCCGGATCATCCGATACACGTCTCGAATCCGGATTGCATTCTTATTCCATGGAAACGATCCATCGTAAACCGAAGCCGAAAGACTCTGCACGACTTTAATGTTTTCGTTGTATGGCGTTTTAAAACGGAATCGAGATCTTCGTGAAACTGTTCACGAAGAGGCTTCCTCGTCGTGAAAACGCTTGGAACGATATTTAGTATCCGTCGAAATGGTCCAATCCCTCGTCGAATCCTGTTAAACTTGTCCCTCTGGTTATTTCTGCCGCGCAACGAGTTTGATGCAGGGTTCTGCAGGTGGTTGGTCAATTATTAATTGACGGGGGAAATTGAATTTGTTGAGCAGGGGATGTGGACACGAGAGATGTTTTCCTGTGTCTAATGTGACATGGAGACTTTTGGGGATGGTGTGTTGTTGGGTTTTAGGGGCGATGTTTTAGGGGATGTTAAAGTGGGAAGGGTTAGTTTTATGTTGGGGTTGGTAATTTTATAATTTGTCGTATTATTATTAATTTATAATATTCTAAGACTTGTTCATATATAGATATTCATGTAATAATTAATTTTATAATTTTATAATTTATATTTCTTAGTGATTAAATTATTTTGTAACATTTTAGTGAAATTGATTCGATGAAAATGCTTACGATCAGATTTGAAATGACTTTATATTTTATTATTATTTTCAGCACATCTTTCTGTGATTTTCTGATAAATCATTTTAACATGGATGATAAAATGAAGTATTTAATATTTGAGAATTAAACGCAATGCATAAATTGTTTCTCATTTTATGGATAAAGTATTTGCAAATGATGAGGAAGTGATTAAGAAATAATAACACCATTTAATCAATTATAAAAGACATTTATTTTCATTATTTAATAATTACAATTATTTAATAATTACAATAAAGTGTTTTTTCATTTTTTAGATTTAAAAAAAAAATTCAAAAATCTAAAAAAGGAAAATAATTTATTTATCTAATAAATCTTTTTCTGGTCCTCAGATGCTGTCGGTGAGCCCAGGAATGGAGCGCAACGGCCTCAGCGGTGGACTCGAGGATGATCCAAGCGGAGGTGGTGGTGTAGGCGGGGTTGGTAACGGCGGTGAAGGAGCCACCGATAGTATACAGGAAGTGATGGTCGCCGCTGCAAGGGATCGGGCGATCCGCGCCGGAAGTGTCCGCCAGGACCTCGCCCTCGACCTACCCCCACGGCTCCAGCTTCCGGATGGCGAGGAACGTCCGTACGGAGCGCATACCGCCCTTCACCTGCGCGACCCTGAGCAGGTGAGTTCTCTCTCTCTCTCTCTCTCTCTCTCTCTCTGCCTTGCTTCCTCTCTTCGAATATTTAACGGGTTATCCTTTATTATATTCACTCCTCTTGGGGTGCAAGTGGTTGCTCGAAGCTGGCCAAACTAAACTCGGTTGCTTGGCAAGTTTGCGCTACGTTCTGTTTGCGTTTTCGAGACTGTTGGAAGAGCGGTTTGTGCAGGAACTGAACGTTGTTTAAAGTGGAACGAGGTTTGATTGTTTGCTGCGATTTCTTTGCCTTTTTTTTCTTCTTCTTTTTTTTTTTTTTTTTTTTGATGGTACCTGATAAATATTGAATGAATATTGGTTTTAGATTAAAGAGATTTAAAGAGGAGAGAATGTTTGAGGGGAAATATGTATTGAAATTTTATTCTTGTGACTTTTTTGAACAGTATTTTTTAGAATTAAAGTACGGAAGATATTAAATCAAAAGAAATTCGAAGAAGGAAGGATGGTTATCGTTTATTAAACGAGCATTCATTGAAATGGATCGAATTCCTGTTTTCATCCTTAGAAGCTTGGAGAATTCATACATCCATAGATTTTCTACTTATCGAAATCGCAAATCTTCCGAACGTAATACTATAATGCTAATGTTGGAACGTCTGGTAGCATTTAATATCGGCATTATTAACAGAATTAAACGTGGCAAGGGGGAAGGGGTGGAATTTCAGCCGATTAACCGACCAGCTGGATCCAGACGTTTCCCAATCGGCGCCGCTTTTCATTTATCGAACCCGCGGCTCGTGGCGATTAGCCGGTCGCTAATAAGCGCATTTTCGAGTACCGGCTGGGTAATAACGCGTGTAAAAACGGATAAATTTTCCACGGTTCGTGTCCTCCAGATAAAATCGCATTCCCTCGTTCCTCATCAAGTTCGTTCTCGCATTTTCTTTCTCTCTCTCTTTCTCTCTCTTTCTCTCTCTGTTTCTGGTCTTTTTCAGTTATTTCGTGCGTGAAACGATTCGCAGGTGTAGAATTGGCATTGGGTCTCGTGTTAATCAGTGAGGAGTGCGTGCATCTTGGCCCTTTGAGGGTTCATTTTAAGGTGATATCGTAGTTGATGTTATTAAGACATGCAAATAATTAGCAAAGGTGATTACGATGTTTAAGAATTATTTGTTAAGCGCAGATGTATATATATAAAGAAAATTTTAAGATATTAAGTGATATTTTATGCAGCTTAGAAGTGGAATAACATTTTCCTCGTAATTTCTCGAAATAATTAAGAAAATATTGTGATAATTATTCGAAGAAATTGTAATATATTTAGATAATCAGATAAATATATTAATTTATGTTTTTGTTTAGTAAAGTATAATTGTTTCCTTTTTTGAAATAGATATATTTTGAAGGATAATAATCGTGTTTAGAATATAATACGATTTTTAAGAATATTTTGAAAGTTATTAAATAGATGAAATTTGATTATTATAAAGATTCTATATTTTTGTTATTTTTTAAGGTATTCTTTAATCAGAAATTGTAATAATCTTATTACAATTTAACAAATTATATTAAAATACTATAATTTTGTTTGATGATTGTTGTAAATTTTAATTCCATTTGTTTATACATTTATTTGCCATTTCACGAAATTGGAATTTTTTCCAATTTCAAGATCCTTATTTTCAATGGTGTAATTTCGATATTTTCTGGTTGAATTTCTTCTTTTTTTTATTTTCGAGCAAAGTGTATCATGTAGATTATACTTTCGCAATTTGATAGAGGGAAATGTGTCCAATTTGCATCATAATAGGCGAAAATGCATGAATGTCGGTTATAAAAATACTTTTTACACGTCAACTATCGTAGGATTATCGCAGTTATTTCAGATACCGTAACATTATCCACTGTTTCCATTGCTCCTCTGCGCCTCGTTATCCTGGATTACACGCGGCTAATTTTGGTTAATTAGCCTCTCGTCTTTTAATTTTAGAACATTTTACCCTATAATTGATTGCCCATAATACGTATAAAGCGTCTTTTAACGTTAAGCACAATTGCAATTCCTTGCTATAAATTCTTTTTTATTCCTATACATATTCCTAATTTGTAATCTTTATATTTATAAACTTGGAGTCGTATCGATACACGTTGGATAATATTTATTTTTTTCATTTTTATCTTCTCTACCTTTCGATCTTAACCTAGGATTTCTATTGTTCTCCCTGCCTCGTTATCCTAGATTATACTCGGCTAATTTTGGCTAATTAGTCTCGTGTCTTCTAATTTTAGAGCCTCGTACTACATAATTCATGATGCATAATTTGAAGCACCTTTTACGTTGGACGTAATTGCATTTACTTTTTACAAATTCCGTTTCACTCCTGTGTAATACTCTTTTTATCTACGGTATTGTGCAAAGGACTTAGAATCTATTTCAGCATTTTTCTACGGTAATTAAATCTATTTTTAGAAAATATTTCCACATTGCATGCAGAAGTATACTTTTATATTTTTTCCTTAAAAATGATTTTTCCTAGAAAGGATATTCCTCGCAGAAAATGTCATTACTTACAATTCAATCTAATACTTTCAACATTTTTTCTCAAATTTCGAAACTTTATTATTTTTCTCGTTTTAATAGAAAGTATAAAAATTAGTTTTAAATGAAAGTATAAAAATTAAATTCTTTGCAAATCAAAAGAATAATTATTATTATTATTGATAGATTATTATTTATTGATTAATTGAGTTTCAACAATTCCATTCCAGTATCATAATTTGCTAAAGTTTAAATTCTTAGGGAATAAATATAATTTAAAAAGAAAGAAAGAAAAGGTATTTTTATTTTTCAAGAATTTCTAACAGAGATACCATCGCACAGCACAGCTCCCAAACTTTTAACACTCTTTAAAATCTAAAAAGAATTTCAAAATCAAATTCTCCTTTTCCCAAATTTGCAATTTCACGTAGTCCGTTCGAAATCTCGACAAGTACCGGAAATATACCCCCACTTCCGACAGTCTGGCAGACGATCGAGTGACCGCCAACCTCGTGCCATTTTCGCCCAAGATCGCGTCGCCTTAGGATCGAGTTCTATCCTCGTCGAGGTTTCTGGATGTCGGCATCGAGCCGAAACACGCGCTTCTTCGGCGTTGCTCGAGGATCACGGGTTAGAATTTCAGTAATCCTACGCCCTTACGCGTGTATACCCACGTTACGAGACATCCTATCGACCTCCCCCATCCCCCAATTCTCGCTTCCTGCGCGAGAAAGAATATTTCACCCTTTCGTTCCTTTCCACTTCCACTTTTCACGTCAAACTCTTTTCCTTTTTTCTTTCTCATCTTCCATCTTTTGTCATCGTTCTCTGATTCGATTGGGCGTGGATATTTCGCTCGATTGATTGATAAAATACAGAGGGGCGATCGATTTTCGATTTTTTTTTTGAAATAAAAGTTTCAACTTGGTACTAGTTCATAACTAAACTCACCTCTGGTAACGTCGCATGTTCAAGAGTTGTTTGCGATATTCTGCTCGCAGTGTCGCGCGAATTATTTTCGCGAAAACTAAATATGGATTTTGTTTTCATTTTGCTCCTTCTTTTTCAACAGAGGAGATGTGTTTGAGGATTTTGGAAACACGTTTTTGCTTCTTCAAAGGTTTTTTATCATATATTTATGAAGAATGGATTGTATATAAGTAAGGTTTGAAAAGGATTTGACTTGGTATTTTTTAATTTCTTGTTTTCGATTTAAAATAATCATTTGATTGCTATTTAACCGGAAGATAATTAAGATTCCAAATTTTCGCGCGATCGTACTCAAATAATCCTTTGTATCTTTGTATATTGTTTAAGAAAAGACATAATAATTCTGTTGAATCTCTGTTGATACAAGTATTTTAATATAATCATGAAAATATAATATTATAGACAGAGGGCAATCCATTTCTCCAGCTACTCATAAAAATTCTACCATCAAACTTCGAAAAACCAATAGAAAAATGGTATCTATCTATTTATCATCATACTTTTTATCTGAAACCGGACTAAAACCAAATATTTCCCTTTCAGGAGAGCGAGATATACCAGAAATGCGTTCGACCGCCCCCGAACCGAACTGTATTCGACAGCGAGAGCCCGCCGCCTTACCGAAGCCAATCCGCATTGCTGGACGCGCCTGAACGGCTGGTCCGGTGCCACAGCGCGGGCAGTTCCCTGTTGAAGGTATTCCGAAAGTCCTCCAATCCTAGCAGTTCGACGCCAGCAGTGGTGGTTCCGCCCAGAAGACCCACCTTGTCCAGTTATTCCGAGTCCAGTAGCAACCTGAGCAACCTGTCCAGCCTAACAGTGGTCCCGTGCGAGGCTGACGAGGGTCAGCAGCAACAGCAGCAGCAGCATCATCATCATCATCATCATCACCATCATCATCACCATCATCATCATCATCATCAACATCATCAAGAACATCAGCAACAAACGTCGTCTCAACATCAGCCACCGAACGTCTGATCCGAGGCACGGCCGAGAAGGAGAGCACTCGAAGCCGCAACGACCTCGAGGAGCAACGAGTTCCTCGAGGTCGACGGACGGCG
>NW_006263571.1:68509-70085 GCF_000469605.1 Apis dorsata
AAAGACAGAGGAACGGGTCGACGACACCCGGCACAAGGACGACGCTGTTGTATCCAAGACTGGGACAGAGGTCGTCGTGCTTGTTCTACCCTCCTCGAGAATCCTCGACCCGTCGAGGATCCCTCAAGACTGACTCGCAGGAGAAACGTTGGTACGGGTTCGGCCAGCTGACGATGATACCGCCTCGTTATCGCGTGGACGACGGGCTTTTGAATCGCAGCCGAGCGCGCGGAGAATCTCGCCGACAAACACCGGCCGAGAGGAGAAGAGAGGGTCGAATTCGAAGGGGTGATTCTCCTCCTCCTTCTCCGCCGTATATACCACACTCCTTGTAACGCTGGTGTAGCTGTTGGATCCTCCATTTGGAGGCCCGCTGGATGGCCCTCCAGCTGGTTCTTTTTTCGGGAGTGGAGCGCCCTCTCACCCGCGAGCTGAGCGAGATAAACGGGACACACGGGAAGAAGAACGAGGAAGACGAGGAAGACACGAGGCTGCGTTCGTGGGTCGGTAATCTTCGGTGCTTGAGGTGCTCGATACCTAACGTAATGTGGCAATCCCTACATGGCCAGTCTCTAGCTTAGATCTCAGACGATTCCAAAGTAACGTAGACGAGACAGGGTTAGTTCTATTAAAATGTAGCTGAAAGGAGACGAAGAATCCTTACGAATGAGGTGGACGGTAATAAGGGAGCGAATAATAAGAAGAGAATATAGGAGAATAAAGGAGATTGATAAGAGAGGCCTATTTAAGCGAGATGAATAAAAAAAAGAAATTATCGAAGGCACCACCACTCACGAACTAGAGTTCGTATTAGAAAGACTGACGTGTGTCCTCCGAGGCATAAAGCATCTAGCGTCGATGTTGAGAAGAAAGGGTGATATTAAGAGAGAAGAGTGATGCGGGAACGGCCAACGAATGTAGCTGATGAATACGCATTTGTAGTGACTAGAAAAGCCGCCAGAGTGCGCCATTGCTGCCGACCCAACACGCAACACCACACCGATCAACGTGACGTAATTTCTGATCATCGAGTATATATGTATATGTATATGTACATGTATATGTATATCGTTTTTTGGAAGTTTGTTTCGCTGCGAAAAAGACTTAGTAAATTATTTATTGGCGATAATTCGCGAGAGAATGAGAGAGAGAATGAGAGAGAGAGAGTGATTCGCGCGATGGAAGCGGAAACGTGGAGGAAGCGGATGAATCCGCCACACGATATAGAATAAAATGAATGTATTCGCGCGTGAATGATGCGTCGTTATTGCATGTGTGCGTGTAATACGAGTATAAATGCAAGAATAGAGAGAGAGATCCATGTGAAACGGATCTCAGGGAGCGAAAGAGAATTGGAAAAGAATATGGAAATTGGTCTTTACGAAAAAAAAGAAAAATAGAAATATCATTGAGGGCAAGGGTGGAAAGAAGAAAGGGATTCTCTGAACGATAGATGGCGCGATTCCGTAGTGTATAAATGATAATGAAACAAGATGGAAGCGAATGATGAAGAGAGAGAGAGAGAGANGAAAGAGAGAGAGAAAGAGCGATGGAGGAAAAGTAGTGCCAAGAGCGT
>NW_006263571.1:70286-72584 GCF_000469605.1 Apis dorsata
AAAGAAAAAAAAAGAGGAAGAAGAAAAAGAAGAAGAAAACAAGAAGACGATGATGATAATGGTGAAAAAAAAAACTCTGTAAATATTAGGTTAGGTAGTTCAATATCAATATAATTATTACGACTAAAAATGATATGCTCTATATACTTGATTAAAAAGTAATTAAACATTACACCACGCATAAACACGAGTTGGACGGGCCGTACGAAATCGCCCTGGGACACGCGTTACGCTTTTCGACGAGGCCTCCGTGAGAATTATAGATGAGAAAGAAGGGGGAAGGAAAAAAGGAACAAAGAAAGAATCGTTTCGAGCATTGCGATCGATCCGTTTCGATTTTTTTCTAATCACGACGAACAGGGAATGAGTAAGAAATATACAGAGAAAGAGAGAGAGAGAAAGAAAGAGAGAGAAAAGACTGTTCGTCTCTTCGCGTTCATCGATCCCATCGTTTCCTCGATCCCTCCTCTTTTTTTTTCCCCTGTCGAAGAGGAAGAAAAACACTGATCGAAGCTTTCGGACTTTGTTTTTGCATTGAGCAAGAGAGCGACACGGTTCCTCTCTCGACGCGAAAACAGATCAGGTATTCACGTTTTAGTGATTGGTAACGGAATCGAAGTCACAGGAGAGTGGTACGATCGAGTCGCATGAACAGAAGGAAAACTGATAAAAGTGAAAATCGATCGGTGTTCGTTCGCGATGCTCGGATCTCTGCTGCCGCGTCTCGCCGTGTTTCGAATGGCTCGCACGATGTCTGATATAAACGCTACTTTATTATTATTCAGATAGATAAGGCTTCAGTTTTCTGACGAAAAAAAAAAAGAAAAAAAAATAAAAGTAAAAATAGGACGAGATCTGCCTTGACGACGAACCGAGTGTCGACGACCGGCTTCGTTTCCCCGTTTCTACTCGGATACAACCGTCGAAACGATCGAGGTTTCAGCTCAGATCGCCTTGGAGGATTCCTTTGGGAATGAACGTTAGGATTTACGGATAACTTGTTTAGATTTAAATATGCCTAATGGTGTGTTAGGTGTATCGTTAGACGTATTACTATTAATTAGGCGTGCCATCGGGTACGTCATCTACAGTGTTCCTGAGAACTTTTTTCTCGAAAAAAATAAAAAAAAGAAAGAAAGGATGGAAAGTTTGGTAAAGGAAAAAAATAAAATAATAAAAGAAAATTATTTTCTAAGCACGGTACCTGTATGTACCAAGTAGATTTCTATCGATTTTTCCAACTCAGCATCGTATGCTTCGGATTTTTTACTCGATAGCCATGACATTGTTAATTTAAGATAGACTTTTGTATATAGATTATTAGGGATGTGACGATAGAAATATCGAAATCCTTCGAAACTCGAAAAATTTTCGAGTCCTCGATCTTTGAATTTTTTGCCATTTTTGTGATTCGAAATTCTTGGAATCCAAATGAATTTATATTCAGACTTTTAATTAGATTGTCTTATTATATATAATTAAAAAAGATAATTCATTTTGATTAGAAAAACGACTAATGTTATTATTTATTAATTTATTAATTTTCATTCTAAATAAAACTAGACATTTTTTAGAAAGAAAAGAAAGGAAAAAACAATAAATTAAGTTCTAGATTTCGAGAATTTCGAATCTCTAAAATATTTCAAAATACAAGTTTCGCAACAAATTTCCAAAAATCAGATTTCGATTCATCTCTAATTATCATATACGAAAGTGAAGAGATTTGACAAAGAGGAGAGAGTTTGAGAGATTAGTGCTTTCCTGCAATCGAAAGAGACTCAGCGTACTTTTTTACAACTTTGATATTTTTCTCGAAAGCGACAAAATGAAATACGTAAAAGAAGAAAAAAAAAAGAAATAGTATTTTTATTGAAATTATCTTTCAACGTAGACACTTACGCGCTACGCTAATTTCTCTTTATAAAATACGATCACCAGAAAGGCCTTCGACACCTCGATAAAGTACAATCTTCTTACCAAATACAAAAGTATTGGATTCCCATGGCGATCTGACAGAAACATTTTTTCTCCCTAAAATCTACAAAATTATTTAACTCGTTTCAATCCATATTACAATTACAATTAATCGATCCATTAAAAAAAATATATATATATGAATTTGCAAATAAAGAAAGAAATTGATAAACACTATATTCGAACACGATAGGCGTGTAAACGAGCAAAATGGCGGTATCGACTTCGGTTCTCGACCTCGGGACAGAGCGAAACTACTGAAGTATCTCATGAGAAGTCACCAATTATTGTAATACTTAAAAAAAGAAGAAAAAAAAAAAAAAA
>NW_006263571.1:72801-74270 GCF_000469605.1 Apis dorsata
CACCGACACTTTTCTTTTTCTCGATTCTCGTGTCGCCTAGAAAATTTACCATTTTTGTTCGACGAAAATTCCTGCAAATAAGTCTCGACAGAATCCCCCATTTTATTCCGTGAAATAATTTTCTCGAATAACTCCGTTCGAGATTGAAACGAACTTTGAAGTAGATCCTTAGAGAGCGAGACGAGAATCGAAAAGGAAATAGAAATGTAAAAAGCGACCATTGAAGAGGCACCGTTTTTGGCGTTGAATGTGTACACTACTGGCCATAAATGTCAGAATTATACGAAATATCGTTTTTTCGAAAAACGAAATTTCAATTAAATATCATTTTATTAAAATAAATTGCAATGATTGAAAAAATTTTCGTTCTTCATAAATGCTAAATTTATGTCTTGAAAAAATATTAGGAAATTTCACAAGACAAAATTTAGTAAATGATATTAGTACATTAAAAAAAAAATTTCAAATATTTATTTCTTATATCAGCCTAATGATATCTTACAAGATATATCGCCTGTTGCAACGATAGACTGATAATAACAATTTAAATTAATTATCATCAAAAAATTTATGGCCAGTATTGTGCGTATTATAAAAGAAAAAAAGTAGAATAAAAGATAAAGGGGAAAAAAAACTAATGCCGATGAAAAAAGCGTATAAAGTCGATCTTATGCGTGTACACGTATAAATTCTCGCGCGTATACGTGTACGCACATACGAGAGCAATGAAGTTGGAGAAAATTATGTCCGGGCAGTTCTACACACGACACTCGTGGTCCCGTGGACCGCGAAAAGAGACGCAAGCTCTTTTCCATCGTTAAAAGGGGGAAAAAGAAAAAAAAAAAAAAGGAAAAATGTGTTCACGCGCATGCAATATTAGGTGATGAAGATTAATCGTATATCTCTATGTAAAGAAAAAAAAAAAGAAAGAAAGAAAGAAGCATTATTAAAAAGAAAAAAAATACATAAAAACAAGTGGTAAAAGAGGAGGGGAGATGGCGAAGTCAAAGAAGGAAGAGAAAAGAAAGAAAAGTACATACGGGGAATTAAAAAAAGAAATGAGAGAGAAAGAGAGGGAGATATTGAGAGAGAGAGAGAGAGAAAGAGAGAGACGCAAAGAACGAACAATAGCGGACTAACGAGAGAGAATATACTGTCCCTCGCGATTGAACGAGAGAGCAATCTGCGAGAAGACGTGATGGAGTGATCGTATGTGTGTATCTCTGTGTGTATGTTCTGATTGCGCTTATGCATGTGCGAGCGAGAGGAAAAGGGATAAATCGTATAAGAGAGAGAGAAAGAGAGAGAGAGAGAAAGAAAAAAAGATACGAAAGATGCGACTAAATCCAAAAAATAATAATAATAATAATATTAATAATAATAATAATAATAGTAATAATAATAATGGGTCTTGTGCAAGCCTCGATTTAAATTAAAAAAAAAAAAAGAGAAAAAAAAAATGAAAAAAA
>NW_006263571.1:74612-77269 GCF_000469605.1 Apis dorsata
GAAGAATACTGTTATCGACTTAGATCGAATTTTTTAAGGGCCGTCGCCGGAGCGAAATTTCTAGGGAAAAGATAAAAAGAGAGAAAGAATGAAAAAACGAGAAAGTGAAAAATGATATATAAAAAAGCGTTTACTTACGCGAATTTGTGATTTTATGTTCCGCGCGTGGCGAGGCGATTATTAATTGAATTTCTTAGCGAGCACGATTTTAAATAATTAAATTCGTGGTGTGTATCGCGGTTTTAAAACGATTTGTTAGAGCGGACGCTCGAGCTTTCATTAGGCGATCCAGCTGGAGCAACGAGATCGATGATCTATTGTGGCCTTTCGTTGAAAATCACCGGCAATCGGGGCTGTGTGGGACGACAAAGGGCTGGTTTGGCCTTGTCGTTATTGGAAAATGAAGAGAAGAACGATAGAAAAAGGAAGCAAAGGACACGTTCCATTTTTTAAAAATTGCAATTTTGAGGCGTACTTCAGAGTTTACCAATCGAACGAACTGGCTTAGCTTGTATTATCGATAAAATTATGACTATTGATTGATAACAGTCTCAAAAGTTATTCGATTTAATCATTAATTTTTTCGATAATAATCGGATTAGGATCAATTAGATATATTTTAGAAGAAGAAGGATATATCAGCTTAGTCTATAGAGAAAATTTTCCTTCTCCGTAACAAATATAGTGGAATTTCATTTACTTCAATTTTAGTAGTTATAGAAAAATAAAATTTTATTTATCTTTAATTAATTGAAAAATTCAAAAAGAAAAAAAAGACGATAAAATGATAATTTTGGAAAAATTTGAAGAAAGAAATTGTGAATATCACAATTTAAAATTTTTCTCTAAAATCTTGAATCTTGAAGACTATTATAAAAGAACAAATCTTTTCATTGCTAAATTGGAATTATAATTACAATTTCCAACAAGTTTGTTCCTCGACGATGGAATCGCACAAATGTAATTCCACTATAATAAAAGATCGAAGCAAAGGATTAAAGCAAAGTGTTCGTTCCCCATCATCTTTAAGTACGTCTTGTCGGAAGCGTCCAGTTGCTCAGGTTGATCATTAATCCAAATCGATCCTCGCATATCGCTTAGTAAAACATTCGAGCGTTTCGATTCGTTGGCCCAGTGATCAAACTTCTTCGTCAATCTGGCCCGCTTCCGGTCCATCTAGTCATGCTGAGCCCTGTCGGATGATGAAATCGATCGGTCGTTTCATCGATAATTTTTCTCGCGGATCTCGAATTACATTAGGATCCATTTTACTTAGGCGCGATTGTGATTTCACGAGGTGTTCCAAAATTCGCGGGGCTTTCCGCGTCCGCCATTTTCTAACGCGAAGGTTACGAAATTCGACATTATATTTATCGGGTTTCCCTCGAATTTGTAATTATTGTCGTATTGTCGATAAGATTGGTGTGTCTAGTCCACCATGGCGAAAAAAGAAAAAAAAAAAATAATAAAAATATGGCGAATCAAGATGGCGTTTCGATGCTCCATCATCATCGATTCAAACCCCGGATGTTATTTCGTTGTTTCTCCGATCAAGTTGGAGCAACGAAAAAGCCATTTATTTCGATTCCCTTCATCGCCGTGGTACGTAAATTATATTCTTTTTTTTCATTTGTTTACGTTGTTAGATAATCGAAAAAGAAGGAAAAAAAAAAGGAGATAATCGATAGATCGAGATAGAGAGAGTTGTGAAAACGAATCAATAATGCACACAGACCCGCAGACTGATATGGATGCAAATCTGAGAATCAAAATTTAAACGACCGTCTTGTGGTTTCTCGGGGACGCAGTGTCTTATTGGAACGGTATTGATCTTCTGGTATTGATTGAGAAAGGAAGATGAAGATCTTGGATAGGTGAAAGTAGTACCAAAAGTGGAAAGAGGATGCGTGCGTGTGTGCGTGCGTGAAAGGAGAGAATGGACAAAACACGTGGGACTGAAAGGTTAAGAAAATTATTAAAGATGGAAAAACGACGTGTGAAAAAACGGGAAAAAGAACCACTAGCCAACATATGTCATTCGAATCGAAATAATCATCGTTCGTTGTCGTGATGTACGAGCAGGGGAGAGAGGAAAATGAAAAGAAAAGTATTCGAGCAGGGGTCAGGGAAATCTCTTTTCAAGGTAAATCGATCGATGTCGTAGGAACAGTGTCTCATTTAAAGTAGTAGATCGCTTTCTACCAAAATGGATAAAATAAAATAAAAATAAAGTAACGTAAAATAATGGAACGGTTTATGTGTAATTCGAAAGTCGCGCCAGCTGCGTGATGGGGAGCGCTTGAAGTGGCGCGAGATTCGAAAAGACGCGCGAATAAGGATCTCTTTAAAATACTCCTGGTTTTCCTGCTCGATTCTCTCTCCCGAAATATCTTTTTTCTTATTGTTTTTTCTTTTCGTTATCTTGATCGTACGTCGAATCTCGCGTTCCCTTCCAATATGTGTCTCCACTCGCGAGCAAAATAAACGATTTTTTATACAGTAGAATTGTACCAATTGTACCACATAGGAAAGAAAAAAATAATGATGTTCGTTGTTCACTGCTCTGGCTTGCTAGTAACAGCAAAACATAATAATCGGGTCTCTCGGAGGCTGTTCGGACCAGGAGAGGCGCGAAAAAAAAAAAAAACTAAAAAAGA
>NW_006263571.1:77367-86594 GCF_000469605.1 Apis dorsata
TGTTGACCAATAACGAGCGTAAATCATTCAAGAGGAACTTGCTCCGGACAGTCCCCTTCGTGCCCCCCTGTATGAATCGGCAACATTTCAACATTGCAAGATTATTGGTGTACTTATCACGCAGTTTTCTACAAAATAAAGAAAACGATTTTGAAAAAAATATGCTATTGTTTCATTATTTTCCTCATCCAAAATAGATTCCTCTCTAGAATTTTATATCTTATTATATTATAATTACAATTTCTATAAATTTGTATAAAACATATTTATATTTTTAAGAAACGATTGATTAATCTTAAAAATAGTTATATTTATTAAATTTTTTCTCGTGAATATTTTAATTATTAAGTATTAAACTGTTTTATTGACTATTTCTTTTAAAAAGTTCCGCAGTGCGTTGATAGATAGCGCCACATGTACGATTAATCGAGTCGGTATTTAATGGTTCTCTTCCGTTCTAAAATTTCCATCCAAGGGAATCATCAGCATTCATGTACCACCAAATAAATTAATCTATTTATACACGATCAAATATAAATGAGCCAAGTGTTGCACGGAACTAAAATTGTCATTACGTTCATTCAGCTTCTTCTAATCTAATCGAACAAACCCACAACAAATATATTACATTGTCGAAAGAAAAACTATTAATACATTCGACGATCTCTAGAAACCAAAAGAATCGATAAAAGCGATTTTCGGAGGATGCACCGAATTTGGCCCCATAAACCAATCTTTGAGGTCAAAAATACTCGCGTGAAACATTATACGGGGAGGACGTAATACCAATCGTCGAACCACTAAATTTCCCGGTCTGAAAGAGGATCATTGGAGTGGATGAAATGACGCGGGAAAACGAGGGTGGGGAGTGCAATGTCCTAAGCGGAGTAGTTCTTAGAGCTTAATGAATGCGAGACGTGATGGGCAGCAGCTTAACGAAAGTGATGCGATGGGAGGAAGTGGAAGCCACCGGAGGCGGGTGGTGTTGTTTAAATTTGGAGCGCCGTTCGTTCGGAAATAGACGTCTTTCCCTACCTTACCTTGTGGTACACGATCCCCTTCGCTCTCCACCCGGATTCACGCGTTCTTCGATTCTCTTCTGCCAGCGCATCAACTGACCTCTTTAAGTTGGGGGCGCGCGCGCCGGAAATGCCGCGTCATAGAAACGGAAGCGCTCTTTACCCGGTTAACCCTTTTCGCGTTACGAATACAACGAGTTCGAAATAAACTCGAGAGAAGGAAAATAAAAGGTAGTAAAAATAACAGGTGGAGCGTGAATCATTGCAAAGAGGATAAAGTGAATGATAATTTTAGCAGAGATGTTTTTAGATGAAATAATATTTGTTTTTACGTGGATTATTATAGACATCTTTCTGTTAGTGTTTCGTGATTTATATTTGTAATATTAATTATATTAATATAAAATTGCACTTTCTTGTGTCTATTAATTTTTTATCCTAGATTAGAGATGAATTTGAATTTTTTTCTAAATGTAGTTTTTATAATAAGCGACGGAAAGGATTGTAATTATTCATCTATTTTAGAAAAATTTTGTTCTATAAGTTTAACATGTAACGAATCTTTAAGTTAAATATAATCAGTGAATTCACTTGTTTAATATTTTTGTAAAACTTACACTGTTCGCGTAACGTACAGAAATATCTTTGTTAAGATAATAAATTTAAAATTTTATTTTCAGTGGAATGTGCAAGGAAATCAAAGCAATATTTTATACTTTCGTAAAATATCACGATTGGCACACTACAATTGTATTGTCTGTTAGAAAATGTCTCAGTTTGTCTTACTTACAGTTGTTTTAGGAAATATATCTTTTTCAATTTTGCTATTATTGGATGTAAAAAAGAGGCAATAATTGTATCAAATTGAACTCATTATTTTCATAAAATTATAACAAATCTCAGAACTCCAAATAAAATCGATTACAATATTTTAAAGACAAATATATATTTAAAAAAAGAATTTTAGCTTTTAATGAAAGAACAAACGATTCTTTCGTAATATCTATCAAAGTATTTAAATCAAATATAATATAAATTATGAAAATAACTATCGTTTGAATAAAAATCTGATCTGCCAAATTTATATCGACGAAAATGATTCGAATCGATTTGATGAACAGCTAACATTAACCAACATTAAATAGACGATTTCGCACAAGGTTGTACGATTGAAAGCGTAAGCTCGTTAGCGTATCTGATTTATTTGCAGACTGATCTTCTCGAGGCCTCTTCAGGCACGAAGTACGATTTAACTCACGAAAGGGATCAAACACGTTGAAACAGAACCAATCCAGAAGATTTTCCTTGCTTGTCGCTCAAAATCGAGCAAGACTTACGATGCTTCTCCACCCCAATTCCTCATCTTTCTTTTCCATATAAATTTAGACAGTCGTTGACACCTGTTCCCCTGATAATAATAAAATTATCCAGTCGTATGTGCCATGTCCAGCTCAGATTACAGATGAATGAATATAAATTATAAAATATTATTATATTTTTATTGATATTAAATAACTTATAATTTTTAAAATTTATTTTTATCCTCGTTTATTTTATTATCAAATTCATTGTAAAACAATGAAAGAGAAGAATGAACGAATATAGAAATATGAAATGTATCACGATCTACAGAGCGATGCGAATTCTTGGACTAAATCCTTTAATTGCAACCATGTTGCTTAAATGAAGGTGCAATTTGGACGCGTCACCGATTTCTGGACAGGAGGATCGATCGATCGGAAGTCGTAAACAGGGAACGAAGCGCGACCAGTTTGTTTTCTCGTCCGGCATTCAGTTTGGATTTATGCATTCGTATAATTGGCCAGATGGCTTCGAGTTTTATTTCGGTGACACTAAAATATTATGGTATCCGCTTCCCCGTGTCATTCCACGTCTATTTTTGACCAGCAGAAGCTTCTAGGGGCTTTCGACTCTTTCTACGTTTCTATCCACCGTGAACTTTCTTCTTTCCATAGTTGATCTATGATCTTCGTTCGATCTTCGCGAAGGATGAAAAGATTCTTCTGAATGGTCAATTGGTATATCGATATTGGGATAAAATAAATATCACAAATACTCTTAGGATAATTTCTACCAATTAGTGGCCTATTAGTTTCTTATGTTTTTTTTAATAGTATAATATTAAAAATATAAATTTAATGTTTGGAAAAGTGATTCATTTTTTGCAGGTATATTTTTTTAACTTTAAAACAGATAATTGTTGTAAATATAGGATAATGAAATTAATTGATATTTTATATATATTTTTATGTATGATATGTCATTTTATGTCAAGTTTCATATTGTTCATTTCACATGTGACAATGAATAGGGTACATTTCGTATCCTTTCAGTCATTGCAATATATAATCGTTTCATATCACATTTCATAGATTCCTTGCAACTTTGTCCTCGCATATCGCACGTGCCTCATAATTCGTTTAGTAAGTATTTTACCTTTTCACGCAGGACGACTTTATAAATAGGCATACCACATTTGTAGCAACATCATACCATACACTATGACACATGATACATTTCTCCTTAGATTTATTATTTCTTATTGCTATGTTCACTTCCTACATTAAATTCTATATGTATATTCTAATTTAATCTTTCCATTCACGTTTCACAAGTTTCACAAGAAAAAAATTAATCATTTTCTGGAATCCACATTTCAATCTTATTTCCTATTTTTTTCTTTTTCTGTTCCATTATTTATTTTTTTTTGTTCATTTATTATCGATATAATTTTAGCAACATCATAGTTTAGAAAAATAATTCGTTCTACGACGAACAAATAAAAATAATAAATAATAGGTTTACATATATTATTATCACAAAGAAATTAAATCTATTTATCAAATATAATTTTGAATATTAAATAACAATTTACTGTGAACATAATCTAAAAAAATATTATTAATTTCAATTAAAAATACATAAACTGTACTTGACAATCGCTTAATAAATCGATCTGTCAAATATAAATTGTGTTTAAATATTGAACAGAAAAAAAATTAACCTCCTTAAACATTATTCCAAATTTCCCTGCCTCTCGCGGTCCTCTTCGTTTGAAACGAGCCGCCATCGCTAATTGAAATGCACGGATCTCTTCTACCCACGACGGAAGTGATGGTTCCTACCTATTAATAATCAGGGAGTATATTTCAATTAATCCGAATAAATCGGCGACACGGCGTCAGTGTGCGTGCGCGTGCGTCGAAAGGAGGAAGGAAACGAGAGAAAAAAAAAGACGATCGTCGTGGCGCTTGCGCGAGGGGCGTCGCGACGACCGCCGACGCCTTTCTTGAATGAAACCGTCGCAGTCAGTTCGCATCAAGGCGTCCACCCTCGCTTCCACTTTTCACGGATTTTTTAATCATCCTCCTAGGAAGTGACATTTCACGGTGATAAATCATTTCGATCACGTCCACATCACGTCACCCTCTGAACCTTCAGGTAAGATTTTTCATCGAGTTTCGCGGAGATTTCAAGTTTTCCCCGCTCACAAGTTTCAACTGCGTTTCAAATTATTCGCGATCCTCGCGCCGATCCTCGCGCCAATCTTCGCGTTATCCTCGCCATTGCAAGATGTTAGTTACGAAAAAAATAATAAACTTTTGAAAATTAACGAAATTTATGAATGATGAGTTAAATTTTCGAAAATTGAAGTTAACGATTGGCGCAAGGGATTGGAAATGGATCTTTGTATTTGATTCCTTCTCGCGTAATTTAATTGATCGGGATTAAAAAATTTTGTTTTCTAATTTAATTTTTACAAGCTTCATTTTTTAATTGATACGTTAGATTGATTAGGGAGTGAATATATATTTTATCGATATTCTGTAAAATTCTCAATTTGTTACGAGGTATAATATTGCATGGCTTGGCTATTTTATTATTGCATGAAAAATTGGTAATTTGTAATACATTGTGTGTAATTTTTGATGTATTTGAAAGTTTTTACAAAATGACGTTAAATGATGATAAATGGGGGTATTTAAATAAAATTTCTTTATATCGTTTACCGAAATATTTGTCTAAATTTAAAATATCAAATACGTAGAACATCGGAAAGAATATCAATATGGATGACTTTACATGCGCGGTAGATCGAATGGTTGCCGTCGCGAGGCAGGATCCATTGCAACATAATTGAGATCCAACAAGTAACTCGATTCAATCATTAATCAATTTCAATTACAGTTACCGATTATCAAAAATATAAATTTAGCTGTCAATCGATTTTTTCTAAAATTTTTATTCAATTCTACAGACTTCATTTCAAAATATGTTTCCTCTATCACTATGAAATTTATAAAAAATTTCTTTTTCATCATCAATATTCAATTTTTACATAATCTTATAAATTTTCCTTCCTTTCTAGAAGAAATTTAATGAAAATTTATTCTGTGTTAAAAATATCAGATAAATTGAGAATATAATAAAATTAATTTTTCATTTTCATCAGAAAACGTAGTCTTCTTTCACGGACATCTATCTCTTACAAGCATTACCAAACTTTATCTTCGCAACAATTTTTCTCTTCATCGCGACTCGTCACCTTGAATTCTCGGTTCTCCATAGCGAAAATTGTGGTAAGCCGTAATAATTCAACGTGATCACAACGATATCCACGGATATTCGTGACATATGAACGTCGTAAACATGCAAGCCCGTTACTTCCGAAGATATAAATTGCACGTACTAATGACTTCTTCATTCCTGTCGTTACGTTCCCTCCCTTGGCCCCGTGATTTTATCGCCGTCGCTGCCTCTCTAAATAATTCACGCTGAATTATTCCTTGTTCCTGGCAACCACTATCCGTCTTTATTCGTGGAAAATCATCGGTTTTCCCAAAATTCGTGCGATAAATCATTTTTTCTTCTTTTTTTTTTAACGATGATCGTATCGTTGATGAATTTCACGGCTACACTTTTGCTCGAAATTAATTACTATTGCAAATTTGACGTAGATACCATTGGTATATTTTTTCTCCATATACAACAATCGAATTTCGATTATATTTAATTATTATTTAAACTACGTTTACATCGATACACATGCGAAGTTATTCATTGGTTACAATTCATTAACTATATTAATATTTTGTTAAGCTGTACAGATAGCAATCGTCTTGTAAATTTGTACTGCTTGCACTTCATTGATAGGTGTATTATTCTTTTTACGAATAATAATAATAGTTTGTTTCGTACATAAAATTGAATTTCTGTTTGAACTAATTATCTTGTAATTTTTATACGATTTCGAAATAATAATTCACATGGATTTCTCTAGTTTCTTTATTTCTCTAGTTTTCCCTATGCGTTATAGTCTCTTTTAGAGAGTTTAGCCAATTTACTGTGCGTATAGAAAATTAAGTGCATATGAAATGTTATTTCTTTACATAATCATTTTAAAAGAAATATTATTGACAAAATTTTTCCATTTTTCCATTACACGAATAAATAACCGTTTCTATTCATTTTAAAGTTATTTTCCTCTAAACATTAGATTACAGTGGAATACTGGTGATCACCAGAATTAGAAACAGATGTAACTAACAGATCTTTTGTTCTGTTTTATCGTATTCGAAAGTAAAACTGATCCTCGATGTTGTGACTTCGGTCGTGCTTTCATGTTCTTCCAAGTTTTGAGATTTAAACGTGGTCAAAGAGAACTAATTTGTCAATTGAGTTACGACTTAACGAATTACAAATGGCCGGCATTTGGAACATTAAGTTTAAATACATAAAAGCACCAGATGGGTTAATCGCACGGTGGTTTCACTGATTTTATAAAGAACTGGTTTTATAAAGAACATTGGATCGCTACATTCTTATATATATATATCATTTATTTCTTAGACAATATGGAAAATATGAATATTAATGAATAATCACTCAAAATTAAAAAAAAAAAAAAAGACAGTATTCTTAATCTTTAAATACAAACTGCTCAACTTATCGTGATTTCAACAAGAAAGTTGCAAAGAATTTTTACGTGCATTAATTTAAAATGCATATTTTAAGAATCTAATTTAATTTTAATTTCCATAGCGTTCAAACTTCGTTTGAAAGCTATGTTATCGGGTAAGATTGATTGATTTTCAAAAATTATATCGATATAATAGAAAAGAATCAATTAGAAAGAAAAGAAAAAAGGTGGAAAAGTCGTTTGAACAAGAAAAACGTTCAAACTAGGTCCATCTGGATATTCTCTTTCCGGACGATCGCACGGTTGGCCGAACATATTTGCAATTTCCATGGTAGTACGCGCCGCGGCGCCAACTCAAACAAACTGAGCGTCGCGGCTGCGTAACTGGGAATCGGAAAGAACAAACAATTCCAAGCTTCGAGGAAAGCCAGAGAGGAGAATTCTTTGCGGGACTTTGACGTTTGCCGATCCTTTTAAAAATTTTCCCACTGTCAGGGAGAGGAGGAAAGCTGTTAAAGTCATCTTTGAGTTTGAGAAACGTATTTCATCCCGGATCTTCTCTTTGATTTTGAAATAAATTTTTAGAGATATCGGATATTTTTTCAATTTGAGCGTTTTAGAATTTAATCGTGGAAAAAATTAATCGTTTAAGGAATATTATTGAGTTTTCTTCGCAAATGCGAATTTATTACGTGTTGGATTTTTAATAAAATTATCGTATTATGATATTACGATTATTTGAGTATAGATTTTTAATCTTTAATCAAACGAGACGAAATTTTTTATACGTTTCTTAAGTCATCCTTAAAATATCGTTTTTAAGATCAAATTATTTTCGTAATTTCTTAATATCAAGTTAAAAGCTCCCCTTTCTTAATGACAAACTACGTGCCAAATATATTCCAATCTTGAAAGCGCATAGCTCATGGAACATTACATCCGAGCCAAATCTTTGACCTAATTACCATACTGCTGTTAGATTATACATTCTGCATATTAAATCCTACGAATAATACTACAATTTGAGCATCTGGTCATCAGTTCGAAAACAGGAGAAAATAATACGCGAATCTAATTCGCATAAAGATCCGCACATCGTCTAATATCTAATCTATATCTGTTCGTTCATGGTTGGGCTTGGTTATTAGTTGAACGAGAAAGCAACGCAACACCTAATTAACTTGCGAATAGATACGGATCCATGTGTAATTACAGAACGTTGTAGCATCAACTGCAATTAACGTTTCTAGGAAATTGCTGTGTAATGAGCTTTTTAACGAAGACAATTATGACAAGATTAGGCTATAATTATTAATAATTTGGTGTCGATTCAGAACTGATATAGATTTTTGAACAGCAATGCTGCACTATTCAATAGAATTATAATTTTTTTGCCTTAATGATTGAAAAAAAAGAAAGAAAATAACGTTAAAATAAGTTAGATGAATTCTAACTACTCATTTTATATAGGAATTTTTTAGTAGATGGCGCAAGTAACGAACACTTTCTTTTTTTTTTCTTGTTGCAATCTTTATTCCCTTTTTCTTACTACATAAATAAGTTATTTACGATTCTCTTGACATCGTAAATAGAAAGAAAAACGGTAAGCTTGCATTTGATAATGGACATAATTTCAGCTATTCAGCCCTTATTTAGAACAGAAGTTTATAACGTGATATTGATAATAATTCTTCCCTCCATTTTTCCTCTTTTCCATTGTCCAATTACCAGTCTCATTATTTCTTTTTAATGGCTCTTATTATCCTTTAATAAAAAATATTAACTTTAATCCGAATTTACTAATATCATTTTAAATAGAGATTAAGTAAATATTAAAAAGCAAATTTATAATCATCATTTCTAATATTCATTTTTTTCCAAAAAAAGATCATGTAATTTTAAAAATGGAATAATAAATGCACAATATATAATTCATACGGTATATTACGGTATAATAAAATCTTTAATTGATTATTAAGAACAATTATTAAAAACAACCTTAATATTCCACGTAATGACAATACAAAAAAGATTTAATCATACAAAAATTAAAAAAACGATTAAAAAACGTATTATATAGAAAATATGTATACAGGAAGTACTAGTAAATATTTAAATTTAATCGTAAAAAAGTAAGATTTAAAATTCACGAATGTTATATAATGTTATATAACTAACTCTAAAAAAAACAACGTTAAGAAAAGTGGTAAAAAATTGAATAGGAGAACGATAGATATGCGATAAATATGTAAAAGCTCTTTTTAAGT
>NW_006263572.1:0-1001 GCF_000469605.1 Apis dorsata
AAACGATTATAAATAAATATAATTATAAATATTTAATTATAAATAATTATAAATATAAATATATAATTATAAATTAAGACATATTTACATAAGTTATTTAATGAATTATTTATATAATAAAATAAATTTTATTCATACGAAATTAAAAAAAATATTAGATATTTTCATATAATTTCATACAATTATATAATCATTATATAATCATAATTATATAATCATATAATTATATAATTTTTTTAAGAATAATATTGAAATAAATGAAATGAATAATATTGAAAGTTTATAATAATTGTATGTAATATTATAATATTATAATAGTTAGAACAATTAGGGCCTCTAATAAATCATGGTCATTTTATGTTGATATTAAGAAGTTTGATATTGTTTAATTGATTTCTTATTTAAATTATTTTTTATTTACGAATATATACTATTATTCCAAAACAATATTTATAACCTTTGAAACTGTTAAAGCTTAAAAGTGTGTCAAGGTATTAACCTACCATTGAATCATATTATCTTCAATAATCTTTAAAAGGAGGACGCTTCATCAGCATGATACCCATAATATTCAACCTTCATAAATCATAATTTTATTATTAAAAACAGATTTTCGAATTATTTTTTCCCATGATCCTTTATATCTTAAATAATGTTGTAAGTTATGAATGTATATTGAATCAATTGTATAAAATATAAAATGAAACTGTATAAATGTTACTAAAGTATAGTAAATACATTAATATCTAATAATTACATTTTTACTTTTCTTTCTACTTTACTTTCAATATACTTCATATATAAAAAAATAATTTTATTTTTTAAATTATATGATAAATATATAAAAAATTATATTTAATATATAATATTATATTAATATTTAAATAATTATATTAATATTTAAATAATTATATTAATATTTATATTAATAATTATATTTAATATAATTTATTATTTATTACTTATTACATATTATTATTATTTATGTTAAATTAATATTT
>NW_006263572.1:1930-8940 GCF_000469605.1 Apis dorsata
TATATATATATTATATAATATATTTTATATATTATATATATAATATGTTCTTTCAATAGATTTTCATATAAACAGACGAAGATATAATTTCAAAAAAATAGTTTTATTCAATGATGTATTAAGCATAATCGATTTTTAAAAGAGCTGAAGAGATATACTGAGAGATATAATGAGTTTTTTAAACGAAATCAAAGGAAGAATTTTTAGAATCAATTCTGGACAAAAAATTAAAATAAAAGATTTTCAAATGGCAATTAAGATATTAAAATTGTACCTTTACATAGAATTTTATTGTATTGTACATTCTAAAGATTGGAAATTAAATTATATTAAATTGTTGAATTAAATTGTTAAATATTAAGTCATAAATATATAGAGAATATGTAAAAGATAGAGATTATATAGAGATAGTAGATGTTTTTGAAATTGTAAAAGCTTCAAAAGATAAAGCTCAAATTAATCTTTTTCAACATCGTATTCAAAGAATTAATCCATGAGTATAAATTTAATATATATATTTCCAAGTTGACTTCACATTAACATCGTATTATATATATAATTGTGAAAAATTATTTTATATATATTTTAAATTTATATTTATATTATATATTTATATTATATATTTATTATATTTTATATTTATTTCTACTTTCATACAAATTTAAAAAAAATATTATTATTAATCCATAAGTATGTAAATTGTATTTATTATACAATGCTCAGAAATAACTCATATGAACAAAAAAAGTATATTCTTATTCAGTGATGATGAGATATGATCTTATATTGTTTACTTGTGACTGTTAATTTATGTTTACTTGTTGACTGTGTTAATTCTATTGAAAATAATAATTCAAGTTTGCATTTCTTTTAGAAAATTTTTATTTAGCAATAGATACGGAATATTTTTTTAAAGAAAATCGAAAGCAGATAATTTAACGCTATTTGATTAATTTATAACAAGAATTAAATAGAATTTTTATAAATGACATTTTGATAAAAAAACTCCAGACGAAGCCTAATTATTTAAAGTAATACGGAATGATCAAATGTTGAGTATCTATTGTGTGTATACATATTATTTAGAAAGTTTGAAATAAGCAAACAATCCAAGGTTATATTACTTGCTTAAAAGATAAGTATATTATTCCTAAAAGATCTGATCACGATAGGATTGCTGGACAGAAACATTATCCTCTTCACCACTAAAAGTTCTTCTACGAAGAATAACGTATAATAACGTATAATCATATTATTCTCACTACTGCTAGATTAGGCAAAAGTATATCACGTAATTATGCGATGCTTGCTATTGGCAGAAATTTATTCACATGACATGCTTCTATTTAATTATATTATTAACAATAATAATAGAGATAACGTAACATCGTATATTTTCCTGTGAAAATTCAAAGAAATTAAATTTTTAATGATAATATACTGTCGTGTGCGATAATTTTAAAATACAGAGTTAAAAAGGTTATCATTTGGTAAAAAGACTATAAGTGATCGCTCTGCATTTATCATTAATAAATAGAATAATAAAATAGAATAATAGAATAATAAAATAATAAAATAACAAAAAAAAATTTCTAACATATGTATGTACAGTGTTAATATCCTATTCATAGGACATTATTCTAGAGATTAAAATACAATATAATAATTTATAAAAAAATAGTTTGAGGATTATTTATGGATTATTATGAGCAATTTGATTTTATATTAGATGAAGCGAAATAAAAGCAAAGCGAGACAATAAAATGATTGAAATAGATTATTTCATTCTATGTTTTGCTTTATTTTTTATTTATATAAAATTAATTGTTTTTAACTTAATAAATAAATTAATATTTTTATATAATAATTTTTTTGTATATAATTTTTGTGTTAATACAATTTTCATGTTTGTTTTGATTTCTAGAATCGATTCTTCAAAGGTATTCCGAAAAAAAATTAATTATAGAATATAATTATAGAATTATTTCTTGGTAAAATACAGGATATTTTTTTGATGATTGTGCAGAATATTTTTTTGAGTTCAAGTTACGGTGTTAAATGATTCTTTTGTAAAGAATTTTTGTGTTTTATCGAAAGTTAAAATATTATATAACTTATATATGAGATATATATTGTTGATAAAAGTTAACAATTTGTTTTTGGTTTATAGTAAATGTTTACGAAATAAAATTTTTTGAATAATCATTTTGTGTAACATTTTATGTAATATAATTTTAATAAAATTTCAATAAAAATTTAAAAATATGCAATTATAGAAAATTATTAAATTTTTCAATATTTTTTATTTAATACTTGTAAAATATGTCTACATATAATACATTAAATTCAACATTCAATATTAAAATGTAGTATTCTTAATAATATAAATCAAATTACATACGTACGTTTTACCTTAATAATGATGGTAGAAAGAAAAGCTCATATAACAGTGTACTTGCATTAACTGATCAACTAACTAGCATTGACACGATATCAAATTTCGTGGTTACGAGAGAATGGGATCAAAGCGCGAATAGATATTTCCTTTACTTATATTTTCTTATGTTTCTCTTACTTCTATTTCGGAAAAATTTAACATCTTTTAATAAAAAGTTTACAAAAAAAGAAATAAAAATTAATTTCATCATTATGTTAATTATTTGCTTACTTATTATTAAAACTTCTTATACTTATTTTCTAATGCTACTCATTAAAAATTAAAATAAATGAGATTAGAATATCTTTTAAATATTATAAATAATCTAACTTAAATTTAATCTAAATCATTTAACAATTCTTAAAAAATACATTATATGTAGTATTATATACAATACAATGTACAATAATAAAAATTTACTTTTATGCGAATAATTTTTTTTTTAAAAATTAAAATCAAATAGCAGATATACATAAATAAATGTTGTACAAAATAAAATTTTTCAAAAAATTCTCTATAAGAGACAATAAGACACAATATATTTTCATTGAAATCGGTAAAACATTTTCTATTCCATATAATTACCAAATATTTAACTTAATTGAAAAAATAATTAATTTTTATCTTTTAACACATATAAAATAATTATTAAAATAGTACTATGATACAAGAAATGTATCATATTTTTACGTCAATTTCTAACAATATAACATTTGTTCGTTCCATAATATTTCATGTTTTATAGTTAATATAAAATATAAATCATAATTGTTCAATTTTTATACACTTTCATTATCTATAGTATGTAATAAAATAGTCGACGTTCTAAATTATTTCCTATAGAAAGCGATTGTTTATATAGCTGACCACGAATCGAAGTAACCTTTATGTAATCGGTCAAGTTGAATCGTCAACCTTGTTAACCAGTTATTTGAATCAGGTCAAGGCTAAAGGAATAAACTTGATATCTCGTCACTTATTTTTCATAGTCGAATAAAATCATATTTTATTTCAATTATTTAAAATTTCTATTGATTGATACGTATTTGATGATTTAACAAAAATATCTTAGATATCTATTAAGATATCCTTGAGTAAACTTACCGATTAATTTCTTACTGATTTTAATAACTTTGAAATATATTATAAAGACCATTATTTTTATTTTTTTCCTTTATATATATAATCGGTAGGCGGCTTTTTACATTATTTGCAAAAAAATTTCGATTCTATACATTAAATTCTATTTATATGTATACATTTATAGATATATACCGCTATTTTTTAATCGTTTATATAAGTACGAATTTAAGCAATGATAAATAGTAAGTATAATTCTATTATTACTAATTATTACTTAATTCTATTATTGTAAATTTAATTATTGTAACTTCGATTTTATATTTTATTATATATTTATATTTATTTTATATTTTATTTATTTGAATTCGAATTATTTATATATATGGAATATTCAAGTTTATAGAATTTTTATCTAATCTTCAGAAAACGATGATAGTGTGCAGTATTATTCTTGTTGATTTTCTATTTCAGCACGATAAAGAATATTATATATATTGAATTTTACATGGTTTTGAATTGTTCTGTTTTTCAATTTTCTTAGACTGTACGCAACAATTTCTCCAAAAACGTCAAATTCATCTCGTATTCTTATTTCATTTGGTAATTCATTTGGACATACAGAATGTGATTCTTCACTTATACTATCTGCTTTCCTTTTGATATCACTTGAATTTGATTTTGTCTGTTTTTTCATTTGTAAATTTGAATAGTTATCATTCTAAAAAAAAAAAATCAAGATTAATAATTTAATCACATTTTTGAAGAGATGCACATAATATTGAGAATGATTGGAATTTGAATGAGATTTATTATTTAGCTATTTTAATTAAAAGATCTTTTAATTGTAATGAATATTGAATATACGATGATATAAATCATAAAATTTATAGTTATAGAAATTATTTAAATTTATCGAATGATAGTTCTATTTTGAAGAATTTCATTGATAAATTTCAATCATTTTTTAACTTATGATATTTTTTTCTTAATAATACAAAATACTTTTTTTTACCATTCTCTATCAAATATTCAGAATTTATTATTCGAGTAAACATATAATGCAACATTACTCAAAATGTAAAAATAAAAATTTCACGTATCATTCAAATTGCATTTGATATCATATTTGTTGTATTTAATTTTTTGAAATATAAATAATGTGAGAAAATACAGTAATTTATAAATGTAATATGCAATAATTTTTTTGTGAAAATAAAGGATATATGAAGGACAGCTTTGTTTTTCAAATTGAATTATGTATTTTTTTTATTATGCTATTAGTGCTTTATAAAAAAAAATATGAAGAATATAACATAAAACTATTTATTCAGAAAACTATTAATTAAGAAATATTTTGATTTAAATGTTGTGAATCATTATTAGCTAGTTTGCGTGATATCATATGATATAAGTTTCCATATTTAATATTTAAACAAAAATGTTAATATATAGACATGTGAATAAAATATAAGATATATAAATATATGTAAGATATGTGAATAAAATATAAAAATATGGCATTGTTCGATCCTTGATATATTTTTTTATATATTTGATATATTTTTATAAAATTATTATCATTAAAAATAAACTGTTCTTTAAATGCAAATGCGTATAGTTCCATAATCCAAAATCATAAATCATTCGAAATAAATTCTGGCGTATTTTCATTCTCTATTATTAGTTAGTAAATAGTTTATTAAGCAATTTTTTCAATTATTCGTAAAAATAATATTAACAATTAGACGATGCTTGTATCTTTGATCTCTATTCATATGTTCTATATTAATTCTTGTTTACAAATATATTCATTCAATATTATATTCATGGAAGCTTAAATTATTCGGCGAATCATTTTAAGCGAAGGACATTGCAACATTCAAATCAAAATATCTATACTAATTATATCATAAAGATTAATATACTTTTTTAAAAAATGTCAAGTACATAATGCATAAAAAAAATATGCGATTTAAAGAAAAAACAAAATTATATTTCATATGTCTTATCTATGTCTATCTGTAATTTAAAATTAATATGTTAATTAATTACGTCAAATTGTGAAACTATTCGATATTTATTTGAAGTATTTTTTTGTATATATATTATATAATTTGGCAAATATTCGAATAAATCGATTTAAATGAGATTTTATATATATTTAGATAGAAATTAGTATATATATGTGTGTATATAATGAATTTGAACATTCTGAAAGATTTGTGGAATCAAAAAATAAAATATAACAAAAATCCTTGAATAATCAAAATTAAATAATTCAAATAACAATGATAACGATATGAATTTCATGCTTAGTAATTATATATTATCTTTTTTATTATACATATATTTACATATAATTGGACAAATCTTAAAAAAAGATCCTGTTCATTCATAAGAAAATAAATTTTTTTATAAATTTACACGTTGTACATATTTGTTATTATCTTGATGTATTTCTATAAATAATTGATAAATTGCAATCTAATGCATACTCTATCACGAATGTATACATATAAGCAGAATTCAATGTAATATCATTGAAAATTTTTTGCATAATTCGAAAATTAAGACTGATTATATTTAAATAAAAAATATCGTTATTAATTTATTATATTTCAAGTTCAATAAAAATTAATAAAAAAAGAAACTAATGTACAAATTTTCTTCTTTCTTTCTAAAGTGAATGATTCGATTAATCGTTGTTGCAATTTAATATATTTTTTAAAAAATACAATAACATCTATTATTCGTATCATTTTTTTTATACGTGAAAAATAAGAAATTAACACATAATTATTAATTGTAATTAATTATAATTAATTTTAATAAAGACATATATAGGGACATTAAACATAACCTTGTTTTCTTTAAATATATTAAGAAATTAAGTTTATTTAGATTATTACTTATAGAGGATATTAAAAATGTGATAATTGGCTAATTAAAGATTTCTGGAGATAATTTCAAATAATATTTTTCTTTTTAAAAATTTTCATTTCGGCTTTGTTAATGTCTTAATAACCAAAGCAATCTAATCATAAAACGCATCGAGTCGTAGTGTTGGATATGAGCCGAGTTTGAACAAACAAATCAATATGTATCAAAGAAAGTATGTATAATATAATATAATAAATATAATAAATATTAATAATAATAAATATAATAAATATTAATAATAATAATATAATAAATATTTAACATTTTTTTTATTGAATGTATATCTTATTTAAACAATAAATAAAATAATTAATTGTTATTTGATAAATTCAATATATTATAAATTATAAATTAAAAAACAAATAATATATTTAAAAAATTATCACTAATCAGTTTTTTGTTAAATTATATATTATAATTTTATATTGATTTAATAAATATTTCTATATTTTTACAAACAGTACAGTACAATTTTATTAAATATTTTATAAAAAATTAATGTTTGCAAAACTGAATATCATTACTAGTTTATTATATTTATTATTATTAA
>NW_006263572.1:9206-11079 GCF_000469605.1 Apis dorsata
TAAAATATTTATCATACTTTGAATACTTTATTAGAGAGTATTATTAATGATAATAATATTTCAAAATCTTACTAATAATATTTAAAAAAAGATTTGATAAATTATATTTCAATTTCAAATTCGTAATAAATTTGTGAAAATAAATTGTAAAATATAAAAATTATAATTAAATATTTAATTTATTAATATTAATAAATTATATATTTATTAAATATTAAAGTTATTATTAAGTTTTGCTTACCTCTATCAAAAGACTAATATTAGAATTAGAGTCTTGTGATTCAATGGATATTTGTTTAAAAGATTTTTTTAATGAACTATTTTCTTCTATTGAATTACATGTTTTTTCTTTTACATGAGTCTTATCTTTCAGAAATAGAAAAGGTTTGAAAAAAATCCATTTTGATTTATAAGAAGCATTTGTTCCATCACCTTCATATTTTCCCTTTTTTATTTCTCGTTGAAATTGTCCAACAAGTATTCGTACCTTTTTTTCCGCTTCATTTGTTTGTATTTTCATTTCTTTACTTAATTCAATCCACGCACTGTGTTTCTTACTTCTGTTTTTATATTCCGCATGCATAGGATCCCATAATATACGTTTTTCACGGTATAATTCGATTAATCGAAATGTCATTTCTTTATTCCATTCCATTATTTAAAATTATAATATAATATATTATATATTTAAAAAAGATATAATACTATATAAAAATGAAATGAATAAAATAGTAATGTCTTTTCTTTGGGAGTTTCACACAGACTGAAGTTCAATAACAAATGTTTCATAATCTGGTTTCTGTTTCAATCCACTGACATGTTATATAACACAATTTATAACTCCCTCCAATCTTCTTATATAATAAGAAATATATTATATATAATTCTTTTTATATATATTTTAACAAATTATATATCATTGCTAATAATATATATTTTTAGTTGAAAAATAATGAATATTCCTATTATGTAATCGATACCAACAGTCGATACCATTTGCTGCTTCTTTATACGTATAGTTTTAGTCATCAATATCGACTATTATATATTTACATATATGTGCATTACAGAAAAGAAAAGAACCATTAAGAAATCGTTAAGAAAACACATTTATATTATATATTTTACAAATATTATATATAAATATATTATACAAAAAATTATATAACTTATTAAAAGTATAAAAAATTTTATATAATTTAAAATATAATAATAAAATCTAATAAAGATATATAATTTTGTTTTATACGTAGCACTTTAAGAGAATATCGATAAAATAGGTAATTGATTAGAAAAATGAGATTTTGAAAAACTTTTTTCTATATGTATATAAAATTATGTGCATATCAATTGTTACAACGCTTACATAAAATATATAATGAATGAACCAATCAAAGTTATTTTCAAGAATTATAATGGAATATCTCAACGTTAATTAATTTATACTGAATGGTAATTGTATTATAGAAGAGAATATTTATTATTATAGAAGACTTATTTTTTGGATTAGCGAAAAAAATATAAAACAATCCTTAACATTATAATGATATTATTATTATATGATAAATAATATTATCATATTTAGTACTTCTTCAGTATATTATCATATCGGGATACAATTTTTTTAATTTTTTTTGATTACTAAAAAATAACATATAACTTATATAATGAAAAAAATGATATATTATATAACATTTTTTTTTATTTTTAATAATTTTATATTTTTAGCTACATAACATTTAATATGCTAATATATATATATATATATATTATATAGAGTGTCTCTATAATATATATAAAATAATAATATATATTATAATATAATATAATATAATATATTATATAGAATGTCAATTTTAAATTAAGCATCTAA
>NW_006263572.1:11417-19236 GCF_000469605.1 Apis dorsata
AGATAAATAAATAATTAAATAATTTCGATACTCATATTAGATGATGAAAAATAAAAATCGATGAACTTATTTTAACAGTTTTTTTGATACAAGATTATCGTATTTTTTTTTTTTTTTTAAATTACAATTATTTTTCAGCATAACACGATGTTATAGCCAGCAATATAAGACGAATTCAATAATCAATATACTACATAAGACTTCAAGTAGTCTTGAAATGAAGATTACTTATTTGTTGATATAAAACTAATGACAAGAAGAGTAATATTTTACTTTATTTTATCAGATATTCAAAATGTTATTATAATAGAACTATATTGAACAGAAATTGTTGAAATAATAAAAATTGCTTTAAATAAAAGAAATTATTATTTGATTTATTTGATATTATTCGATTATAAAATTATATCCGCTTTGTTTACCTTAAAAATTCGCAATCTATCTCTTTCTATACCAATTTTTCACGCTTTGTACATATCTTATTCAGCATTTCTTTCATTCTTTTTTTTATTCACTTTGTCTTTCACATTTGTATTTAACATTTCTACGTTTACTGTTTATCGATAACAGTCGATGACTCGCGCTCTTTATCCGTTACATGTTACATTTTTTCGTTAACATAGCGTCGCGTGGCCTCAACCCTATAATTCGCACAATGAAGTCATTGACACTGTATGATATAGAACTCTACTGAACTAGAAAATTGTTAGCAGATCGCTAATAAACAAAGCGTTTCTATGATATAAAATTTATTTAGTATTATAGTATATGTGCGCATGTTACTATATGGCAGAAATAATCAAACGATTCATAATCTTTTCTTGAGCCTCTTTATAAATAATTTTTGATTATCAGATCTTCAAGAATTGTAATATATGTATTTATATAATAATTAATATATATTTTAAAATACTTATCAAGAAATTATCAACAATATTCAAATTTTAAAAGAAGAGATTTATTATAAAAATATAGTGATAAAATAAAGTGATAAATATCAATGTTTTCATTCATTGGTTTATATTATACAAAAACTTTAAAGATCATTAATGATCGATTTTGAATATTTGAATAATGAAATTTATTTATTTATTTTCAAAGTCATTTTAAGATTAAGTATAAGTTATTGAACTTATTTTGATAAGCTATAATATTATATTATAAAAAAATGAACATTAATTTGCAAAAAAAAAGATTAAAATGATCTTAAAAAAATTGTCAAAATGATTTTTTACTAAATATTTTTTATCAAATATACTAATTTCAAAATTAATTTAAATATTATCTAGTCTTTTTTTTTCACTTCTAATACTAGAGAAAATAATTTAAATGCTCGATTTAAATTTATAAAAATATTTTGTATATAGTGAAAAAGCAACTATAGAAAAATTTTATAGTAACAACTTATGACATAATAAAATTATATAAAAATTTGTTTTTTATTAATATTATATTGTAATATAATATAGATCTGTATAAATAGAACGAATATGATTACATATATGATGTTAAAAATATAAATATTTATATTTTTTTATATTTATATTTTAGTTTAAAAAATAAAAAAAATATTATATAATGATATTTTCTTTAACATTTACTATCAATATTTATGATATGATATAATATAAGATAATTTAAATTTATAAATAATATAATTATATAAATTTATTATATAAAATTATATAAAATTATATAAATTATATAAATTTATAAATAATATAATTAAACTAAGTTTAATTTAATTTTCAATTTATGTATCTTAATACATTTTAAAAACAATAAAATAGTGCACCAATCGATACATAAAAATATTTTTGTCTAAAAATTTTATTTATATTATTTATATTTATTTATATTATCTTTTATAAGTACATAAATACTCTCATTCTGATTATCTTTAATAATTTATATTTTCTCTATTTTAAATAGTAGTATTTAAAGTTAGTATTAATATAAAATTTGATGTTCTCTTTTAAATCAATTTTTAAAATTGAAAAAAATTTTTAAAATTAATAAGTATTTAATATAAATAAATTAGCATAAATTGCTAATAAAAAAATTAATTGTTAGTTTTAATATATATGTTATGACTTATAAAAATTCAAATTAAAAATATACAAAGTTTTGTATTTTCGAAAAAATAAGGAATTTATTATAAATTTTTAATATTAATATTTATAATTAATTTGTAAATTTAACAAAAATTATAAAAATATTTTGGTTAGATAAAATTAAAATCAGTTCTTTTATTAATATTTATATCTATTAAAATACAATAAATATAAAAACTAGAAAAAAAAGATTACCTTTAATAGATATATTATATTTTATTAATTCGATAAACATAGAAGTTACAAAAAGGATTTAATATTATTTCAAATTAAAATATATTTAATGATTTGTTCATATTGTAATTAAATAGGTATTATGATCGATATTATTTTGTAGATTATTATATATTATGTAAATATTTTTTGAATATCTTTTTGACAAATCAATTAATATTGTATTGTTTTATAAATTTTTTAAAATGATTTATATGTTATTATATTTATTATTTAAATTATTAAATTTCAAAAATCAAAATAATTTTATTGCGTTTTTATATTTATTCTCATTAAAATTTTGGTTAACAAATGAATAACAGTATGAATGAAAAATGAATATGAATAAGTCATATATATATGACATTAATTTATTAATTAATATACATATATAATATTTTAATTATATTTAATTATAAATAAAAAAGATATTATCATCAAAAATTTTACAAATTTATTATTTACAATTTTATTATTAAAAAGTTTATAGTTTCTAGTTTATAGTACATTAGAAAATTCTAAATACATAAGAATAATTGCTAATGATAGTATAACCATTGATCCATTAATATATTGGTAAAAAACTATTACTTTGTATAGTAAAAAAAAGCAAAGCATATCTATAATAACATGTAATAATGTAACCATAATATTCGATCATTTTTATTATATTGTATTCGCATTCTATACTATTCTTATATTATATTTATAAGATATAGAATATTAGTATTATATTATATGTATAGGAAAAGTTATTTAAAATAGAAGAATAAAATAGAATAATCAATTTATTAATTTCTATAATTAATTATTAATCTTTCTATGTATGTATAAAATGCAAATTATATTTATTTTTTTTTAATTTGAATTTAAATTTATTTAAATTATTTTCGAAAAATATTAAATTAAAATTTTCTAATAGTGTAAACTCATTATGTAAATTCATTATTATATATTATTTTATTTATTTAATATTTATCTACATTTTGTCTATAAGTTAATTTAACCAAAATTTCTTATAACATTATAGGTTTTTATCATATAACAGTGATACAAATTTTAAAAACTTTTTCGTAAATTTTTTTCATAATTTTTAAATAATTATAAATTATTATTATGTTTTACAAAAATATCGATGATTCTGAATTTTTATTATTTTATAATTTAAAGCTTTGATCGAAATTAAATTGTTTAGTTAAGTTTAATTAAATAGTATTTTTTGATCCAATATCTTTCGATTAAATTGTAAGACAAGAAGTTAAATATTAAAATTAAATTATTGCAAGCATTTACAAGTTATTTGAATTGATTCAAATAATATTATTTCAAATGACTCCAGTATTGTTCTTTTAAAATTATAGATCTCCACAAATCCTGCTGATTTTCATTCAAACTGGGTTTCCGGTATCGTTGAAGGTAATCCAGTTAAAGATCATAGATCATATATAATATTATTCAGTACGTCCACGACGAACGTTGAGAAAGGGACTTAATCGAAGTGAGCAATTTATAAGAGCGTGGACGGTCGAATGTTTCATTCAGTTGAACCATCGTGATCCAAGGCGACTAGTCCCGACTAGTTACCTAACGAACCGCTTGCCATTTTCTGCAAACATTTTCATCAAACTTGAGTGATTCTTTCTTCAATGTAAACCTTCGAATTTAATCTTTGAGAAAATTAATTTTTCTTGTTTTATTTGCGATTAAAAATCATTTAATTTTGTTTCGTAATTGATTCATTAAATTTCGTTGTAAATAATACAAAGTTTATCAGAGAGAAAATAGTAAAAATGAAAAAGTGAAAATTCCAGTGATGGATACGTGAGTGTCAAAGCAAAAATTTTCTAAAATAATTGTTATTTTCTAAAAATAAATTTAAAAAATTTATGTATATTATAAACGAGTAAACTGTTTTATTAAAAAAAGAAAATCGTATTTATGAAAAATTTATCCTTATATTTGTGATTGTGAATTGTTAATAGTAAGTTAAAAATAATTTTTTTTCTTTCTAATACAAATATATTTCATTTGTTATTACTAAAAATATAGGATAAATATGAAATAAAAATTGTTAATTGTAATTAACTTGATTTTAAATAAAACATTTTAAATAAATATCTTAGATATAAATAATTTAAATAGATATTTTAGACAGATTCTATACATTAGAAATTTACATTTCTTACATAATAAAAATAGTATAAATGAAAACAAAAAAAAAAATAATTTAATAAATAAAACCATTTATAATTCATAAGTTTATAATTACTTGCATATGAATTCGAATATTCATTAAATTTTATTTTATTCATAAATTTTATGCAACATTCATATTTTATATGTGACAGACAAATTTTAAATTCGTGTCTTGTTTAACAAAAAAATTCATAGTTATAGTTTTTACATTTTACGTAATATTTAAACTACATCAATTTTTAAAAATTATATTATGAGATGAATATATAAGATAAAGAAAAAATAAATTTAATGAATATAAATGATAATTACATTCTTATCAATGTATTCTTAAGTCACGTAAAGTCTAGGACAATTCTGAGCAACTAATGGCTCGCAAATCGAATGCGACTCCTCTTCCCAGTCCTCTCCTACGTTCCTTTCACCATACTTCTTGGAAAAAGAATAAAGGGGAGGTTAAAAATCTATAGAGGCTTGCTTGTTTAAGCGTTTGCATTTTTGCTTTGCTTTAAATGTTCTTTCCTATTTTCACCAAATTTTGGAAATGAAACTTGAAGTGAGTTTTGAGCGTGATGAATGAAGTTCAATACCAATCATTAATTATTTCGGCATATATCAAATTATGGATATCGTCTGCAGTCGCTGAGTTTAATAAATATAAAGATGATTTCTGAGAATTCAATTGAAACTGAAGAAAAAAAAAAAAAAATTTTCTTTTCTTGAGTGAGATATCGATAACCATAATGCATTGATATCGAAACATTGATTTCGATTCAACTTTCATTCAAAACTTACTTTGAAATTCCGTTTCCAAAAATTGGAATAACATTTAAATAAATAAAAATATGTATTGCAATAGTATATGTATATTTACAATTACAGTGAGATAAAACATAATAGAGGAATATAGAATGATTAATAATGGAAAAAAATAAATATTGATAGTAGTAGATAAATAAAATGAAGATAAGATGAAGAAAAAATTATCCAAGTTTGGTCTAGGATATAATTTCGAGAAACATATTATATGTATATTTATAGCTATAGATTGTAGTTAAAGTTGAAATATTAAACTGAATGTACATTCGCATACAATCGCTGGAATAATTATTTATTAGCTTGACATTGATAACTTGACATTAATGATAAATGATATACAAATAAAGGTCTGACAATGAATTTCGCAAATTCATTGTGGTAAGAGCTGTATCATTGATTAATTTCATAGAATTCATTTCTTGAAATATAATATTAAGTATGAAAGTATATAAAAGTTCAAACTGCTACATAACATTTAGCGGACATATGGTCTCTTTTCTAAGTATTTGCTACTATTATATCAGCAACATAAAAAAAAACAGAGGATAAAGAAAGAGAGAATAAAGATAATTTAAAAAAAATTTTTCAAATATAACTAAAATTTATTATTTTCCAATTAGATGTAAATAAATCATCGATAAATAATTATTCTATATGTAAAAATAAACAAAAAATGAGATTTTTAAAAATAACTTTTTTTCATTTAAAAATTAGTTTTTGAAAAAATTGAATTACACGCCGATTATATGAGTTCTTAACTATATATTTTCAATTTCAAAAACAAAGAATAAGCGATAAAATTTATTTTATATTTTATTTCTTTTTCACATGTAGAATAATCAGTTATCGATAGTTTATTCATATTTAATTAAATTTTATTTGAACATTTTTCTAATTTTTACTCAAAAATGAAATTTCGTATAAAAAAATTTTATTTTGATTTATTTTTTCATATAAAATTATTTCTATTCGATCTATTATTAGGATATCTATCAGACAATATGAACGAAAAATAGGAAGTAACAAATCTGATCTCTCATAACTAAGATTTATAATAATATTATAATTTTTATAATAATTTAACCAATATATTAATGAAATTTTCACCAATATATTAATGAAATTAACATAATAACCTGATAAAACCTGATAAAAAAAGTGACAAAGTTACTTATTATAGATATTATAAATAGAATTTCTTACTTTACTTCTTAAAATTAATAATTAAATTAAAGTTAATAATAATAAGCTCATTATCGAAAACAAGTGAACGATCACCGAGAGTCACGGATATCTGTCAATTTTTTTGATTTTCATGATAAAAATTTTTCTATAAAAAATTCTTCGAAAATCTCTAAAAGAGATTTTTTTACTTTGATTTATCGATTAAATACGACAAATATTTTTTGTTTTTTTTTATTAGTCAGTTATTTTGTTTTAGTATTAGACTAAAGTAAAAGTTCATTATATTATAAAATAATGAAATCGATGTAATAATTTCAATCAATTAGAATTCAAAAAATTAATTAAAATTTAGAATTTTGCTTGAATTGCACGTAGAAAAGGACAGTGAAAGAAAAATCCAGAGAAAAAAAGCATTCAGAATGAAAATATGTACTTACATGTATCATTCGTTTCATAGTATTTCTGATTAATTATATAATTTTTATTATATATATTATTATCTGTCGTAATTATTAAATTTTTCAAATATATTTAAAATTTAATTATACAATATCTTCAGCAATTGTTCATATTTGATAATTCATAGGTTTAGTCTCGTCATATTAGATTTAATATATATATATACATATATACATCATAGATTTATGCACTTGATATAATTTTGTTTTTAAATTATATAGATTAGGTTAAACGTAGGAAAAATATATATTATGTTTGTATTTGCATCAAATTAAATTTAATAAATATATATTTAGAAAATTTTTGAATAAGAACAATTATTAAAAACAATAATATGAAGAATACAATGTTTTATATTTTTGTAATTTATTAAATAATCTTTTGACTTATATATATTTTTGTTTAATTTATAATTGACAATATAAAATAAATATTATTTTGAATATTATTATTTATTTTAATTATTGTGCTTATTATTGTTAAAATAATTATAATTCTTTTTCTTAATAAAATTAGAATTATCTTTTTATTCAAACTTCATTCATAATACGATGAAACGTTTCATATATTACAAATGAAATTACAATTGTCATCATGAACGCTCATTTTTTAAAAAATTTTATTTAATTATATTTTATAAGTAAATTATATTATAATCATATATTTGAAAAATAGTATAATTTTGATTCTAATAGATTCTAATCAAATAATAGTTAGATTAGGGAATATATTATCAAGTTGCAATGCAATAAAATATTTAATTTATTTTATTTATACAAAATCTAAAATCTTAATTTAAATATATATATATATATATATATATTTTTCTATAA
>NW_006263572.1:19535-21936 GCF_000469605.1 Apis dorsata
TTAAATTCATAAAAATGAAATGAAAAAATTGTTCTACATATTCATTTATAATTATTATATCATTAAAAATTATAATTGCAATTTTCTGTAATGAAAAATTATTTTTACCTTTTTTTGAAACGCATTAAATTGAATTAAAGAAAAAAGAATATTAAATATTTTCTGACTTAAAAAAAAAATTTTCTTTTTTTAAGTCAATTAAAAGAAATTTTAAGAAAATTAAAACTTTAATTAATTATATCTTATTCTAAAATCGTTACTTATAAAAGATTAGAAATTTCAATTTCGAATAATAATAGAATCAATTGATTTATGAGAATTAAATTAAAATCGATCGTAAAATATTAAATAACAAATTGAATTATTTAAATATATATGATGAATATTTTCGTAAATATGTTTTATTTATTTACTTATATCATGATAATAAATGAATTTTTGCTTTCGTAATAGATGCATCTTCATGGAATTCTTCAGCATTGATATTAGATATTAACAATCTATTATCATTTATCTTTTTTTCTTTTTTATTTAAGCTAATTATTTTTTTTTTTTATTAAAGAGCCAATTCTCAGAACTTGTTATTCTCATGCTCGTTAGCAGACGTGACGTAGAATCTGTGCATCTACTATCGGAAGATTATATTTTAAGTGACTTAGAATGGTAAATAAGACTTTAGTGTTTTAATAATTTTTATTGAACATATTTATTTAAGTAATATTTTATGACAAGATAAGTGTGATGGAAATGTGATGAAAAAACTATAAACCAGAAATAATAAAATGTAGAGAAATAATAAATGTTGTCAAAAAAATTGTTTTAATTTTTATTAAAATTAAAATAGTGATTAAAATAGTGAAATGAATTTTTAAAGTGATATTAAACAGATTAAGATTAACTTAAACTGGATTCAATATGACATCACCAATACCAAGGTATGTTAATAATTATTGTTAATATATTTTCATAAAAAAAATTAAAAATAAAATTTTTCATAAAAAGTATTATTTTTAATAATTCGATAAGATATATACTAATTAAATTGCTTTACCTTATATTATATTAATTATATATTATATATATTTATTATATATTATATTATTTATTATATATAATATTATATTATTAATTATATATTAATTATATAATATTTCAAATGTATTTCAAATTAATCAAAATGAATTTATTAAAAAAATTTTTTACAAAAATTATTTAATATAAAGGCATATTATGTGATATAAATGATTTTATATATAGATGAAATAATATGGGAGATTTAAAATCAAAATAATTTTTTTAAATGATTATATTTTTTCCATAGCATTGTAGTTGAAATGAATTCAATGATTCGTTATATTCGTAAATAAAACTATAAATTAATACAATCAAAATCGTATCGATGTATGTAATTATAGATATGTGTGTTTATGTATTATAGTTAATGTAATTAACTGAACATCATTTTTTTCATAAATTTTTTTCTTTACGAAATATTGCATTATTCGTTTAAATGACTTGTAAATTTGTTAATAAAACCTTTTATGTAAACTAAAATTAATTTTAATTAAATTGAGTGTAAAATCATAAAAATCAAATCATATAAGATGCATAAAAATCTTAATTACTGAGAATCCACAGTCAATAAATTTTTTTCATTTGATTAAATCAAACTGCTTGTCTGTTCAACTTGAATTGTATATGTATATGAACGATATTGATTGGTGGATTATGTATGATTTAGCATTTCTATTTTATAGAATAGAAAATAGTTAGAAAATTTGTGATATATAAGCAATAGAAAAAAATAATTAATGTTCATTGTATCTGAATTTGAAATCTTTTTACAATATTTAACGCATGATTTCTCAGATACTTTCTACAATCTAAGAACAAAAAAAAAGATTTGTAATAAGAATTAATCAATTTTCAATCAGCTACAAATTGCAATTTTTAAATTTAAAAAAAATATTTTTTTTTAAAAATGTGAAGATGAATTATTTTGATTTTTTAAAATGATACATTTATTTTTAACTTTATAACATTGTTATTTATATCAAAATTAGAATTCAATAAATTGTATTTATTTATAACGATTTATGTTTAATTCGATAAAAATTTAGAAATTTTGTATTTAACTTTTTTATAAAAATGAAAAGGTGTAGATAAAATTCCTATAATAAAATTCTATAATTTGCAATTTTTTTGATATTAACTTAACTTTAACAATTTTTACAAATTTTCTTATAAATTAGATATTTTAAATTTAGATATTCTAAATGAAACTTACTTGAATATTTTTAATCTTTATAATTCGATAATTTTTGTAAAATTACACTTTTTGTTGTAAAAATATCTAAAAAATTATATATAATATCTATAAAAATTAAATATATTATAATTT
>NW_006263572.1:22337-29665 GCF_000469605.1 Apis dorsata
ATTAATTTTATTAATTTAAAATTACAAAATTTAGAAATAAATTAGAGACAATAAATTTAGAGACAAAAATTTAAAAATAACTACAATATAATAATATATAAATAATATAATAATATATATAAATAATATTATATATTATATTAATTAATAATGTTATATAATAAAATATTAATTAATAATTAATAAATAAATATTAATGTAATATTAATGTAATAAAAATTATTGTAGTTTTCAATTTAATTAATTAATTAAGTTTAATTAATTAATAAATTAATTTAATTAATTTAACATAATTTAATTTAATTAAAGTTAAATTTCTCCTATATTATTATTTAAACAATTAAAATAAGATTTAAATAAGATTTTTATTTTTTGCTTTTTTAGTGAAGAATGTTGTTCAATATTGGAACATTCTACAGTCGATTATACAAAAGTAAACGAAGTTAAAAGTGTTTGTGAAGATATAGAAAATAATAATACTCAAGATAAAGACAAAATTTTTAACGATAAAGATAATGTAATACATTATTCATCGAATTCAAAAGGGATATTTGCACAGGTAAGAAAATTACATAAAATACATAGAATTATGTATACTATCTAAAAATATGCAAAATATACAAATAAAAAGAATATATAAATAGAACAGAGAAAAGATAGAAAAAAAAATATTTTTAATATAATAATTCTTTTGCTTTTAAATTATTTGAAAACTATATTATTATTATATAATTATTAGAAACATTTATTTATTTTTTTTTCTTTTGAAAAATAAGTGATACATTTTTATATTTAAAGATGTATATGTATAAAGATATTTTATAAATAAAATACAAATTATTTATATATATATATAAGTTTAAAATATATATATATATATATTAAATGTATATATAGATAAAGAATGTTAATATACGTTCTTAAAATATCTTAAAAAAATCGATTCATAATTTGTTTAAAAATATACTTTTTTATTCTTCTTTAATTATTGTATACAAATTTTTAAAAAAATTTTTATTTAGAAAAGCATTTTTTTAAGTATTATATTTTAGTGTTTATTAGCTGGTGCAGTTCTATTAGTAGCAGCCGCTGGAGGAATGCCAATTGGTTACAGTGCTACATTATTACCACAATTGGCTGAAGAAAATGGCACGATGCACGCTGATCAGGAACTTGGATCATGGATAGGTATGTAAAGTTAAAGAGTCAAAATCATTTACTAAACTTGATTTTTTTAAAATAAGATTAAAAATTTGAAAAATAAAAATTTTTAATGATAATTAAATTAATTTGTTTATAATCGAATGTAATAAATCAAATATTTTAGGAGTTTATATTTTTTTATATTTATATTTAATTTGTTTTTTTTTTAAATTTTTATTAAAATTTTCTATTAACAATTTATAACGCAATTATTGGTTCTACATTATAAGAAAAATTTTTCCATAATATAATTTTCAAAATATTGTATTTTTTATACTTTTTTTTTAAAATTACTTTTATTCCAACTATAAAATTACTTAAATTCCAACTATAAAATTTTATGATCAAAAAAGTCACATACTGTCGATAAAAATTAATCTAGTGCTAATGATATAAAATATAATAATATGCGATAAAGAAATATTACTATATCAGTTTTTATGATATTAGAAGCTTATAATTTTTAAATGATATATCTTTATAATTTTTAAATGATTTATATCTAATGATAACTTAAATCATAAAAAAATGTTTTAAGTACATAGAATGATATAATTTTTAAAGTTTTTTAAAAATATTTTGTTTTTGTCTTAGCATAAAATATATATATGTCTTAGCATAAAAACCAATATAATATAAAGAAGGATGATATAATTTAGAAGAAATTATCTAATCTAAAATGTTATATTTATTAACAATCTATAAAAAAATATCTATAAAAAAATATTAATGTTAAATGTAATATTAATATTTCTTTACCGAAATATATAAATTTAAAAAAAATAATACGAAAAATACAAGAAATAATTTTAAAATAATTTTAAACGTAGTGATTATATCATTGTGCTAATGTCTTATGAATATGTCATATACATATAAAGAAATATTTATATTTTCGTTTTTCGAAGATTATAAAAAATACTAAATATGCTAATTAAATGATAATATCTTTATTTATTTATAAATTTTGTTATAATTATAAGAATATAAATAAATAGATAAAAATAATATAATTAATTAGATAATTACAAAATTATCTAATTAATGACATTCAAAGAATTAATATATAATAATATCCGATTTTTTGTCACAAAATCCTTACTAATTTTTGAAATTAGAATTTCGATTTTTTAGGAATGTACATATCTCTTAGAAATTTAAAATCATATCGTAAAACAAAACATTAAATACTTTTTTTTTATCTCATTCATAAAACCGCGTTTCTCATTCAGTTGATATTTGCTATATATATTATATTATTATTATATTATATTATTATATTATATATGCTATAATAATATAATAATTTAATATTAATTTAATAATTTATTCAATTGAATTTATCAATATTTATATAAGTTACATATACATAAGTTATTATTTTACCGACATATAAATATTCAACTCGTCAATATGAGAAAATACTCAATTTTACGGAAAATTTAATTTTGAATTTAAAATTTAATTTTACATTATATTAATATTTATTTATATAATCTCGAATGTACATAAATGCAACGATTAAGATTAAGAAATTTTTTTTAAAATATCAAACCTTAAATTTATTAATTTTAAGCATTTATTAATTTTAATGAGATAAAAAATTAAGTGATGCAAATTTAAATAGAAAAATAATTCCTATAAAAAAGCATTTTGGTTTAATTGTAGCAACGAATATACGTACCACTCCATTATTTATTCAAACTTTTTCATTTATCTTTTTTTTCTATTGTCGATCACACATATTTAGTATCATTATTTTTTTTTATATTTATCGACATCAGTTAATATTTTACCGTTTGAATTTTCAAATTATACACATAAGGCAATGCGCAAATCTATATTTCTTACTAATAGAAACAGCTTTGTTGATTAATAAATGCTGATGCAAGAGAGATGCCATTTAAGAAACATTTTTTTCTTTTGTTTTTTATGAACCAATAAAGCGAATACAATTGAAAAAAAACTGTTAACAATTCTTAAAATATCTATTTTCCAAAATAACTAATATGTTTTGGTCTTGATTCAGCGATAGTTAATAGATTATTATTGTAATTGGAAATTGTTATTTATCTGTTGATAAAAATATACATGAAAATAAAATTTCAATCGTAAAAAAAAAAAAGAAAAAAGAAACTATTACAGAAAAATATTCATTATAAGAATGATATAAATTTATTAAAATTATTGATATTCTATATAATTTATTTTTTTACATATCATTTATTTTTTTACATTTTTTTTTATATATAAAATAAAGAAAATAAAATAAAAAAGTTTAATGAAATTATGAAAATATCATAAAATATTAATTATATTATATAATAAATATTATTAATATTATAATAAAGTTATTTATATAATAAAATAAAAAATATAACTATTAATATTATTAGATATATAATCAAATTTTATTATTATTTTATTTTTAAATTTTATTACAATCAAATTTTATTCTTATATTATTAGTATAGTATACTATTTATTAAAATAAAAAGTATACTATGTAAAATATTGAAGATGCATTATTTTATTTCATTTTTTAAAACTTGAACCTGAAATAATTTAAAAATAGTTAGTTAAAAATAATAATTATTAAGGATTAATGAGTTAGAATCTTGTTAAATTTACTATTAAAGAAATTCTAAATAATTTCGTTTGAAAATGCATCAAGAAACAAAAGTTCAAGAACTAGCTTACAAGTTCAAGGATATTTTATGATTGATGTAATACGCACTATCAGACTGTCTGATTATTTCTACTATGTCGCGTGTCACGACTGACCTACATATTGTCTGATTGAATAATTTTTATCAATGAGATTCAAGACCAAGTGTAATCACCAAGGATATAACCTTGTTATTGAGATATGTCTTTTTTTTAAATGGTATAATCTCTCTTAGCTTTTATATAATAATTTATGAATATATTTTCAATTTTAGGAAATCTTACATTTCCTGATTACCATTTTGTTTTTAAATTACTAATTTTATATAAATTGCAAGTTTTTTTTTAATTATAATCGTTTTTTTATATTAATTAAATAAATAGGCTTTCATATTTTTGTATTAGAATATACAAAAACATTTTAATAGATTAAAAGGATTATAACACATTAAAATTAAATTTTCAAAATATAATTTTAATCTATTATTTAATTTGAACATACGCAAACTTGCTGCAAGAATAATTCAAAATATGTTTTTATATTATTAATATAGCAAATACTTGTTTTTGCAAGAATATTTTTTTTACTAGTTTTCTATAAATATAATTCCTAATTAATAAATTTAAATTATTTTTGGAATTATGACAAATTGTAATTTTTTCGAAATTTTTTTCACATCATAATAAATTAATTTTTTTAATTTCTCAAAATAAAATTTAATTTTTCAAATTCTTAAATCCAATTTTAAAAAATTATTGTATTTTAAACAATATGCTAATATTTTTTGAAGTCATTATATATTTAAATATATGCTTTTATGATTTATCTTTCAGCATCAGTTCACAGTTTAGCAACACCTATTGGATCTTTGATGTCCGGTCCATTATTAGATGGAATCGGTAGGCGTGGTGCTTTACAATTTTCAGCAGTACCGCTATCCGTTGGATGGTTCATCATAGGTTTTTCTACAAATATTCCCTGTCTTTTAGTAGGAAGAGTTGTATTAGGTTTTGGTGTTGGTCTAATGGCAGCACCAGCTCAAGTAAGAAATCTTAATATTTTATTTTTTCCTTCCTTTACATGTATCGTGAATGTATATATATATTCATATAAATAAAAGTTATTATATTATATTATTATATTTAATAAATATAATATTTGAAGAGCATATATGATATGCAGCATTGATATATTCACAGGTATATTGTCTTAATAACACTATTGACACAACCAATGAACTATTCACATCATACATTATCATAAAAGTATATTTTCAATTGTCATTTATTTTACTCACAAATGTCGAAATCCGAATTTTTTTTTTTTCCCATTATTCTATTTCGTATGTATCATAAAGTGAATATTGCCGAATTATAGTTTTGTTAATTTTTTGCGATATATCCTCTTCATTATCAATGCAGAATTAACAATATAATCTAGCATGTGTCAATCTTATTCACGATACATAAATGGCATTCAATCATCACATGATGATTAATGATAATAAATATAAAATTTTTATCGAGATAAGAAAACATATTAATATTTTTGTTATTAAATGAATTGAATTTTGTTATTAAATGAACACTTTTATTAAAAATACATATAATGTGAATTGATACTAATCGATACTAATGTATTGATTCTATACATAACACGATGTCATATTTTTAAATTGTGACTATTTTTTATTTACTATTTTTGGTCTTTTATCTATTGAAATTTAATTGACTTCTTTCATTTTTATACTTTTTTAGAATGAATTGATTTCATTAGTTTTACATAAAAAGATAAAATTATAAGGATTATAAAAATTCTAAGATTATAAGAACAAGAAATAGCTTTTACTAGCTTTATCCATGATAGTATTTTAATGTATGTTAATGTATTTAAATCACATTAAATAAATAATAGATTTAGAGATATAAATAAAGATATAAATTAAGATTTAATTATAATATATATAATATATTATATATTCTTATAATATATATATAATATAATAATTTTAATATATATACACATTATTATAACATATATATTAGATATTTGTCTTTAGGTTTTTCTGGGTGAAATGGCCGATCCGAAACTCCGTGGATTATTAACAGGATGTACTTTAACCTTTTATTGTTTCGGAATTCTCATAATATATGCCTTAGGGGCTTCTTTCACATGGGATATCGTGGCTTTTTGCGGAATCATAATTCCTACGACAGCATTAATTGCGTTGCTCCTGATTCCGGAGAGTCCCGCATGGCTCATAAGACGGAAGAAACCCGACAAAGCAAAAAAGGCTTTACTATGGTTGAGAGGAAATAACGAGAAACAGGTAGAATATGTGTTTGTAAAATATATATCTATATGTTTCAATTTCTATTAAAAAATAATATCAATTTATTTTATCATTATTTTAAGATTAACTAATATTTACAAATAACATTGATTATAGTTCCTGATTATCAAATAAATTTATGTAGAAAATTTAAGTAGGAGAAAAGAATCTTAAATTTAAGATTTCGAATTTTTATTAGTTTTTTGAAATATTTTCTATTGTATATTAAAAGTATATAAAAATTATTAAAAGTATATAGATATTAGTAATCATTAAAATGGCTTATTCAAATTAATTATTAATACAATAATCTTTATTATTGCCGTTGTAGGATATTATGTAATACATAATAATTATATCGAGCTCATCTATAAGATGTTTTATTTACAATCTAACAAAAATCTGATCACTCATTCTCAAGAAATTTGACTTATTAAATACTATTAATTATACTATATGAGTAGAAATAAAAAAAAAAATTGCCAAAATAAAAGCATTTGATATGCAAATGTGACAATTGTTATTATTTGGGTTATTTTTGAATGAAAACAATTCTATAATTTATTTAACTCGGAATTTAAAATTCCCATGAAGAAATTATTATCTATATATATTTATCTATATATATTTGCTATTTTTTATGGAAACAATTAAAGATTTTACCTAATACTTTAAATTCTATAAATATTATGAAATATTTAATGATAATTTCTACGATTGCATTAGTTACTTTTATATAGAATTAGAATTAGAATTAAAAATATAGCAATGAAAATTTTTTTATATCTTAGAAATTAATACTCGAATTTAAAATTTTATATTTGGATTCTTCTTTCTTTCTATATTTCCAAATTTTATAATGATCAGATTGAATCTTTTTGGAATTTTATCCAAATTATATGTATAATATCATGGAAATTAAAATTATATAAATGAAAAAATATTATTGTATTTAAATGTAATGTAAAATTACATAGTTACATAGTTTGTATTTTAAGAATATAAGTTATTAATTAATCAAAAATTTGAATATCATGATATATATATATACATAAAATGATTAATCTTTTAAAACAAATTTTTATTTTTTATTGCTTTAATCGTCCTTTGAAATTAAAAATATTG
>NW_006263572.1:30838-31643 GCF_000469605.1 Apis dorsata
ATATAACTATTATATTATAAACTATTATAAAATATTATATAATATTTAAATATAATTTAAGACAAATTTTAATGAATTTTACATATAAAATAATTTTTATAAAAATATTTTTTTATCCTCTTAATAGCTTATATCTAAAGGATGAAAATAATCCTCAAAATTATGAAATGAAATATTTTTAACGATGTCAAAAATATTCAAAATTGAAAAAAAATTATTTAAATCAAAAATGTATTTTTTATAATTGTTTTAATTTTGATTAAAAATTATTAATTATTGAATTTTTTATTTTATAATTATATAATATAAACTACATGCCAATATAATTTATAAAATTATATACTTAAAAATAATTTAATAATAATTATTTAATCAATTACATTATTGAAAACTAAAAAGTTTTTGCAAAAAAAAGAAAAAATCGATTTTAACAAACCATATTTCATATTTATAAAAGGTTGAAGCTGAATTGGAGATATTAGAAACGCGAGCAAAAATAGATGCAGCCCGAATGGAGAATACATCATTGTTTGAAAAAAAGTCTTCTATTATTTCCACGCTTCTGGATCCAAGTGTTTTCAAACCATTGACTATCATTAACATTTTTAATTTTCTTCAATTATTAAGTGGAACATTTATCATGGTTTTTTATGCAGTAAATCTTGTTACAAGTATAGGTAAGAGGAATCTTCATATATAAAATATTTATAAAAATTTTATTGCAATTAATTATTTAATTATTATTAATTAAATTAATTGTTTATTGATTTTTTTAATTAAAACGAAATAAATCTATATTCAGACA
>NW_006263572.1:31707-31938 GCF_000469605.1 Apis dorsata
ATAAGTAATTTTTTTATAAGTAAAAATATAGATAAAATACTTTTTTTATTTATTTTGTAATTTATTTTCTAATATTACAAATTTGTAAGAAATTTTAATATATATATATATGTGTGTAATATGTTTCTATTGAAATACATTTTTGTTATTTTTTTTGACAATTAACATTGTTTTATTATATTTTAAAAAATAATAAAATAAATAATTTTAATTAAAATTTTAATGAATCAA
>NW_006263572.1:32009-34610 GCF_000469605.1 Apis dorsata
ACTTTTTAATTGATTTTCATTATATTCAAAAATGTAATAATTTGTAATCATTTTTTTAATGAATAACCATTAACTAAAGTATTTAATAAATAATCAATTGATAATTGAATCTTCAACGGATTAAATATTATATCGATTAATATTATATAAATATTATAATATTATATCATAATTAAATCAATCATAGAATATGCGACGATGAAAATTTTTAAATAATTAATATTCATTTAAAATTTAAGTGTAATATAATATCTTCATAAATCACATAATTTTTTAATTGATATTTTGTTATCTTTAATCGTATAATTCAATAATCTTTTATTGATATTTAATAATTAATTTAGAAAAATTTGAATTCTTATTTGATTTTTTTTATATAAAAATATAAAAAATATTAATTATGTAATTTTAATCAAAATGAGATCAGTATTTATTAATGATTTTAATTGATAATAATATGATTATAAATATATAATGTTTTTTTTTTAATTTTTTGAATCATTTATTTTTTTTTTAATTTTTTTTTAACTTAAACTAAAAAAGATATTACTCCTTGAATTTTTCTTATATCTATTTTTTATGCATTATGTATGCAGGTGGTGACAACATAAACAGTTATTTGGCAGCAGTAATTACAGCGATTATTAGGCTTGTATTTAGTACACTAGCAAGTTTTTTATTGTTAAGAATGAGCAGAAGATATCTTGGAATATTTTCCGCTTTAGGATCAGCCTTTGCTTCGTTTGCTCTTGCAATATATATATCAATTAAAGAAGATTTTATAGATGTAAGTTATTCTATTATAAAATGCATGATATATAAATATNACATATTAATCTTATTTATTTACATATATAGAATGTATACATTCGTGAGGCATTTTTATAGAGTTAATTAGCTTTAAAAAAAAAACATAAAAATTGATATAAAAAAATTTCGATTGAGATTTATTTATTAAATTAAAAATTAAATGTATTATTATTAATAATTATTTTATATTAGACATATATTTTATATTAGACATAAATTTTATCTCAATATTAGACAAAGTGAAATGAAAAAAAGGAATAAGCCGTCTCATTTTTTCTTTTTATATCTTGTTCTATCTAATACAAATTTAAGTTAAATTTTATAATTTAATAAATAAGTTTTGAATTGAAATTTTATGTTTGTTTTATGGATCTTTCAAGAATATTTTAATATCTTATATATCTATCTATATATTTATGTAATAATAGATAATTATTTAATAATAAATAAATTGTACTCGTTTTATTAACTTTATTAAAGTATTGTTATTATTTTAATAATTCTCATTTTCTATGGTATTAAAAAAAAACAGTAAATTCTAATTAATTCTAATTCTAATTATTAATAAAATGAAAACCATAAAATAATGGTTTTATCAAAGAAATCCCTTTTTGATAGAGATAAATTCTTTTTTTATTTATCATTTAATAAAATTAAAAAAATTGAGTTTATATTATTATATTAATATAGTTGTCATAGTCCAAAAATATATTATTATTTAAAACTTTCGGATATAAGATGTATCTAATAGAAATTTTATCTCAATATATACTTTATATATTTTATATTTGTGTCATCTAATTCCCCGAGTAATACTAGTAAAATATTTGGATAAAATTGAATATGATTTAATTCTAATAATTATCTATTATTTTTTTAAAATTTTAAAAATATGACAAAAAATAAAATATTGGAATAAAATTTCTATTGGATGCGACTCATATTTGAAAGTCTTAAGTAATAAAGATTACGGTATTTATTATTTTATAAAAATTGCAATTTTATTTTTTTTAAGTAATATATGTTAAAAATTGTCAGTATAGCTTTAAATCTAAGTTAATCTAATTTAATCTATTTTTAAATTATAATAATTATAATAATTAATATTTGTAAATTATAATAATAATAAACTTTATGGTAAGAAATTTTTTTTTTATTTTTAAACACATTTTAATTTATTACATTTGTATGTTTTAGATATACATTGTTGGTATACTTTTATTGCTATACGTGGCAACTAATACTGTGGGATTGATGGCACTTCCAGGATTAATGGTTGCGGAATTGCTTCCACAAAGAGCTCGAGGAATTGGCGGTGGTTTCAATTACTTTGTTGTCAATTCTTGTATTTTTATTGTAACAAAAATTTTCCCTATGGTATGTTTGCAATTATATGAAATTTATCTATTTTATTAATTTATACAAATGGTCAAATATTTTTAATTATATATTTAGAATTTGTAAGAAATTAATGAAAAATAAAAAAAACGATTTATTTAATTAAAATTAATTATTTTTTAATTATTAATTTTTGATTTTTATTAATTATTAATTTGATCAAAATTCTAACAGAATTTCATAAAAATCAATATTTAATTAAAACAAAGATTTTGATTGCTTGATATTTTTTTTTATTACTATTTGATTCTTGATGAAATGTCAATATTCTATTAATTATTTTTTTTTATTACTTATCTAAATAAATTTTATTTTTTTATCTTTTTAATTATATTGTTTATTTAATATTTTTATATTGAAATTTCTAAAAAATTTTTATAAATATTAAAATTT
>NW_006263572.1:34851-38236 GCF_000469605.1 Apis dorsata
TATATATATAATCTTATTTATATATAATATCTAGTAGATTAAATTTATTTGTTATTTTTCATATCATTCTTTAATTTAATATTTATAAAAAAATACAAGAAGTATAAATTTTTTTATTAAGATAAGACGTGATAATATAATTGAGAAAATTTTAAAAATTAAATGTCTTTTTACAAATCATGATTTAAATAATATTTAAAAAATTCTTTTTAAAAATGTCATTCAATATAGAATGTACAAAATATTGGATTGAAATATATCAACTATAAAAAATATTTCGAACATTCCAAATAATTTAATATATTATATAACATTGTATATATATATATATATATTACACAATATTATCATATATAATAACATATTGTATGATATTATATAATATGTTATAATATGTAATAATAAAACATTATTAATCTGATTTTTTTATTGTTAAAATAGGTGAATGAGGCAGTGGGTGTTATTGGAGTTTTTATAATTTTTGGAATTTCTTCTCTTGTAGAAGGATTATTTATTTATATTGTTTTGCCAGAAACGAAAAATCGTACACTTCAAGAAATTGAAGATTATTTTCAAGTATGTATCATGTATTTATATATTATTAATTTAAAATAAAATATTAATTATAAAATAAAATTAAAAAAAAATATAAGATAAAATTAAAAATGAGTTAATTATTATGGAGTTATTTTCATCAATTTCTAGAATTAGAACTCTGGTTTTTGGAACACATATAAAAACTTAAAATTTTGATATTTGCCAATCAATTAAGTTCTGTTGAATAATTTAATTGGTCGATTTTTGCCAATATTTTGCGTTTCATTGATATCAGTATTAATCGTATTCGATTATAATGGAAAATCAAATCTGATTGTTATCGATCATGTATTGTCAATACTGATTTTGTTTATATTTACTGACATCAATCGGTAAAATTGCAATTTATAATTATTATTACAAAAAATTTTTTACCGATTGATAAATGTCGATACAAATGTAGTTTAAGATATACATTGAAAACAAAATACAAGCATTTTTCTTTTATATTTTTCTACTTCGTCATGACTTAGTGAAACGAATGAAATCGAATGAAAGTTGTCAATAATTTTCAATATATTTATTTCTCTAGGTAATTGACGCGTTTCAATCTCGATACTATGACAATTATCGACAAGACTATATGCTATTATATATAAAATATTAATATATGAAACAGTTTTGAAAAATCGATTTTAAAAATAAAAAAAACATGAAAATTAATATATAAAAATATCAATTGAGACTTAATTACAAATAATTAAATTTATGTTAAATAAAGCAAAGCAAAAATAAAGTAAGATATTTTTATCTTTGTAATATGAATTATTCTATTTCTATTTCGCTTGATTTAACATAATTTAAATTGCTTATAAATTTGTAACTTAATAAATAAATTCTATTTTTTATATATAAACTAATATTTTTGTATATTAATATACTAATATACTTTGATAGAATTAATCTTTCAAAGATATGCGAATTTACAAATATATAAAATATAAAATTTTTTCTTTTATTTGTAAGGTTAAAATCAAGAATTATATTTTATAAGAAAAAAAAATATTTTAAAATAGAAATAATTTAAAATCATAAGTCGAACAACATTATAATTATTATATTATATAATAATAATACAAACATTATTATAATTCAAAAATTAAAAATTTTTTTTGTTTTTTTTTGTATTTACAAATTAATTTCCTTTTCTTTTTATAAATAATAATTAAAAAGAAACTTTGCAATCATTTTTATTTTATGATATATATTTGTTTTTATAACTGTGTGATTAAAATTAACATTTATTTCTGATTGCAGCAAGATAACTTATTTTGGATCACCCGTTCAAGGAAAAATAGAAAATATGACATCGTAAATAAATCTTAATATTTTAAAATGTTTAAATACATATTATATATATATAATTGTGATAAAATGTTGATGTAATTTTATAATGTTTATTTATATGGTATAATTTAAGTAATATAATGTAAATATGTTTGAATTTTATTATATAAAAATTTAAATCAATTTTAATTATTGGCTGAAATTATTGAGGTAATTCACAAAGTATTTGAACTAAATGCTATTCCTTGAAGCATCCACTCACAATATGTGGAAGTGTATAACTATAATTGTGAATATTCAGTGAATTTAATGATGATTAATTTTTAGCTATTTTCTAGTATAGCTAATTAATTTTTATAACCACTAATTGAAATTTGCAACGATTAGTTAAGTTCTAATTGCATTCTAATTGGATTCTAATTGAGATGTAATTAAATTTTGAAAATTTTCTAAAAATTCTCGCGGATTCTAGTTCTTCTTCCAATTAATTATTTTTGGCAAAAATGTAATTAAAGAAAAAAAGAACTAATAGTTATTTTTCTAAAAAGTAATAAAAAAAGTAATAAGTCTTTGCAAGATCGCTTTATATTATGTAAAAATAAATTAAAATTATGTAAAAAAAAATTTTTGCAATCTTTGCAATGTTTTTCCAATGACCGATCGCAATTGACGCATGTAATGAAATTGTAGTAATGAAATTGACTATTGCTATTGTGTTTTTAAAATATAGAAAAACAGTATCTGTTACTAAAAAAAATTGAAGTTATCACTATTGAAAAATTGAAGTTATTAAAAAAATAAAATTGAAATTATTAAAAAATAAGTTATTGAAAAATTCATATTATCGTGATCGTTTCATAAGATTTTTGTTCTTAATAAATGTTAATAAATATACTTAATAAATTTATATTCATTATATTTATTAATATAATATAATAAATAATTAATAAGAATATTTATATATTATATTAATATATTATATATCTTGTGCAATACATATTGTTTTATATATCTTCTAAAATTACATTCACGATAAAGCGTGTTATATGCTATTGAATAATAATAAATTGCATAATTATATGATTTATTAAATTGTTTTTTTTTAAATACACTTGTCATTTGAAAATTATTGAATTTATGTATATAGTTTATAATTTTATAAACTATATACATACCATATATATTCTATACATACCATAATCTGTAACATGTCAATAACTTTTATTATATATAAATATCTAAATAATTCATATAAAACAGTAATATATACGTATAAAATTAATATTTAATATAATTTAATATAATATTTTAATTTTTTTATACGTGCTAATTTACAATATTCTAGAAATTCTAGAAATTTATTATCAAATTATATAATTAATTAAAAATAAATTTATATGATTTATAAAAACAAATGTTAAAACTATAAATTAAAAAAAATTAAAGATTAACAAAAATAATATATATATAGATCAAAGATTTAAAATAGAATATATTAATA
>NW_006263572.1:38600-43143 GCF_000469605.1 Apis dorsata
TTTTATATAATAAATAAAAAATATATATAAATTTATTAAATAGTAAGGAATTAAAATGTTTAAATATTTTTATTAATATGTTCTATTTTTTCTTTTCTATTATTATTTATTTATTTATTTTATTTACTTAGACATTTTGATAATAAGATTTACAATAATAATTTTTAATGACTTTATTTAAATAAATGTTATAATTAATGATAAACTAGAATTAAATTTTATCACTATCATATATTATCATTCATATATATTATATATAATTATAATCATAAAGGTTATTAATTTATAATTTGTGCTTCTAAATTGTTATATACCAAATTTTTTTATTTTTTTGTACTTTTAATATTATTTAATCTGATTTAATAAACTAGTAATTTTAAATAATTTAATAAATTGATATTATATCATTTAGTTAGTATTAAATTTAAGTAATTATTAAAATAATAATTAATTAATAAATGATACATTAAAATAAATATCTGCATATTTTTATTTTTCATAATATTTCTTTTAACAGAAATTCTTTGATTTCTTCATTTCTCTATCTCTATAATTGAAACCTTTTTCTCTTTTAAATATAATAACAGTAATGATTTCATCAATACAATGTTAATAATTATAAAAGTATATATTCAACTTATTTTGCAGTAAATATAACAACTAAAACTTCATTAATAAAAAGATATAATATATCTTAAGCCTGAGGATTACGGAATTTATTTCCTGCATATCTGGCAGACGAACCTAATTCTTCTTCAATACGAAGAATTTGATTGTATTTTGCTAAACGTTCTGAACGGCAAGGCGCACCCGTTTTAATTTGGCCAGTCGATAAACCAACAACTAAATCAGCAATAAACGTATCTTCTGTTTCTCCGGAACGATGAGAAACCATTGTGCCCCATCCAGCATTTTTAGCAAGTTTATGAGCATTGATTGATTCTGTGACAGTACCTATTTGATTGACTTTCAATAACAAACAATTGCAAGCTTTTCTGTCAATAGCCATTTTGATCCTGTAATGTATAATAAATTTGATAAGATATATATATATATATTTTATTTTTTTTATTATTTACATATTTGTTATCATTTATAAATATAAGAATTAAATAAATATTATAATTGGTTATATAATTTTTTTATTATTATTAAATTTCAAATTTAATTATTATATACAAAATTTTAATTTTACCTATTAGGATTTGTGACAGTAACGTCATCACCCACAATTTGAATATCAGTAGAAGATGTTAATGTTGTCCATGAACTCCAATCATCTTGATCAAATGGATCTTCAATTGATACAATTGGGAATTCTTTAATAAATTGTAGGTATAAATTCTTTAAGGAATTTGAATCCAAATATGTGCTTGGATCAGATTTTTCATTCTTAAAATTTAAATCATATTTTCCATTTTTATAAAATTCTGATGCAGCAACATCCATACCAATTTTGACTTTTCCATCATATCCAGCAGTCTAAATTGTATAATAATTAAAAATTAATTTAATGTTAAATAATAAAAATATCAAATTAAAAATAATATCAAATTATAACTTTTATAATAAATTATAATAATTATAACTAACAGGATATAATATATATAATATATATAAATTTGTTGATATATATATGAAATATATATTGAAATATATATGAAATATTCATATATTATGAAATATATATATAAATTTATTGAAATTATTATATAATAATTCATTGAAATATATATATATTTTTTAAATAATAAAGTTTTTTAAATAAACTTACTTTGATAGAATCTATGATCAAATTTAGAGCTTCTTTGTTGTCCAAAATATTTGGAGCAAAACCACCTTCATCACCAACAGAAGTAGCATCAAGACCAAACTTCGATTTAATACCATTTTTCAAATGATGATAAATTTCAGTACCCATTTTCATGGCATCTGAGAAACTAGAAGCACCTGTAGGTAGAATCATAAATTCTTGCATTGCTAATTTATTTCCAGCATGTGAACCACCATTGATAACATTAAAAGCTGGAACTGGTAAAATAATATTCGTATTTCCTGCCAAATCTGCAATATATCTGTAATTATATATTTATTATATATATATTTCATAAAATTATTTATTATATTTTTTCTTTTTCAAACATCAAAAATAATATTTATAAAAGAAAAATTTTGTACATGTTTCATTTTATAAGAAAAATAATTTTAATAATTTTAATTATTTTAAATTATTGTATTATTATTATTCTATTATATTCTATTATATTTCATTATATTCTATTATATTTAATAATATATTTAAAATTCATATATAGTAATATAATAACGTTATTAATTTATTACGAAATAATATTACATATATAACTTTTTTAAAATATATTATTACAAATTATAATATGAAATTTAAAAAATAACTTACCTATATAATGAAGTTTTTTTTTTTGCTGCTCCTGCTTTACAAACTGCCAAGGAAACACCCAGAATTGCATTTGCTCCAAGATTTGATTTGTTTGATGTACCATCAAGTTTCAAAAGCAAATTATCAATATCACTTTGTGAAGTAACATCCAAGTTTGACTAAATAATAAATATTGTTCAATTAATATATTATTTAAATATTATCATTTAATAATAATAATAAATAATAAATCATTTTAATAATTGATAAATTTTGTTAAATTAGCAAATTAAAAAAAAAATGTTAATTTTTAATACCTTTATTAATTCTGGTCCAATAATATTATTAATATTATTTATAGCTTTAAAAACAGACTTTCCATGATATTTAGATTTATCATTATCTCTAAGTTCTAGAGCTTCATGAATACCAGTAGAAGCACCTGATGGTACCTCAGATCTAAAGAGTCCATCATCTGTGACAATATCAACCTAAAAATATATTATAAAAATATAAAATATATCAAAGAATAATAATAAAAACATTTTATTTTTTATTTTATTTTTAATCACAATTAAAAAATTAAATATATTATAAACTTTCATACAAATTATAATTTTAATAATATTAAAAATCATATGCTAAAAATAAGTGTTATATAATAAATTTTTATAATTTTTTTTTTAAATTATAAAATATAATGTTTTTATCCATAATTTATACTATTATTAATATATTATTAAAATGATACATTTTTTTATTATTTTACCTCTACAGTAGGATTACCACGAGAGTCAAAAATTTGACGTGCTTTTATGGATTTAATGGATGATGACATTCTATTACTGCGAGTAGTACTACGAGTAGTATATTTATTTATTAGAAATCTGAAACAGAAATACACATAATAACGTTAGTCAAAATAAATAAAACATTCATTTAATGTAAATAATTTAATATAAGGTATATTATAATATATTACAATTTCTAAATTATTTTAATAATTAATAATGTTAAAAAAATAGTTTTTTTTTAATTCATTAAATTGTCTTTAAATTTAAATTTTGTTTTAAATATTTGTCGGAAAAATATTATAACCTCCAAATTAATAGTATTGGAAAATAAATTGTTTTTCCTTAATTTTATCATTAGATTGTTTTTAAATTTAAATATTTTAAATATTTATCGATAAAATGCATTAGAATATCGATAATAAGTTTGTCTTCAAAAAAATATCTTTGACCTTGACAAGGTTACTGGAAAAAATTTAATATTTAAGAATTAAAGAACTTACAATGACGTTAATATTTTCTTCATTTAAAAATGTTATATATTTCAATAGTATCTTTTAAAATTACAATTAATGATAATAATATATTTGAATAATCTCATATAATGATCTTAAAATTAAATTTTTGTGCACGCTGTACGAATTACAAATACATATTATATTTTTTATGAATTAAAAAACAAAACACTATAAAAAATATGAACATAAAATTTTAATATAGCAAATAGAAATTCTTGAAGATATAATTTCTTATATCTATATAATACAAAAATGAAAAAAAATATGCTTACCTAGCGTAACACTCCCCTTAGAACGTTCGAAGTAGAATGATATTGTCCTACAATTGACCTCAAATTACAAACGTAGTTCGTCTATCGATTCTGATTCCTTTATATATGTATTTAATCGCGAAGATAAAACTAAAGTTCTTCAATCGATTATTAGTAAAAAAATAATATCTATATAAAATTTGAAAAAAAATTTTAAATTCTTATCAAATATAAATTTTCTTATTAAATATTAAAAATTATATGATCTATATCTATTACATAATTAATTGAATATAAGTTTCATTATGATTACTATCTTTGTATTATATTATTCATGGTTTTTCTTAATAGCGATTTATATACAAATGCGCGAATTTATAAAATAATATTAAAATAAATGAAATAAATATTAAAAAATCTAAGCTCTGTATACTTATATAAATATATATTTAATATTTTTATACAATCATATAAATATTAAATTAAAAATATTTTTTTTCTTTTTAATTTAGTTATATCAAAATAATAATATCAATTTTACTTATATTTATTATATTTTTAAAATAATAAATTATAAAAATAAAA
>NW_006263572.1:44280-62293 GCF_000469605.1 Apis dorsata
ATCTAAAAAATAATTTTAAAGATTTTATATATTTATATAAAATTATATGAATTCTTTTTAATTAATTAAAAAAAAATTTTTGTTTATAGTTTCATATTAAATTTAGAAACCTTAAAAGAAAATAATTTAATATATATTAAATTTTCATATTAAATATATGTATATATTTATATAATATTTTCAATTTAATTTTTTTTTAATTTAAATTTAAATAATTTTATAATAATGATTAAATTTAAAAATATTTTTTTCCTTTTTTTAGCATTTTTTCTTTTTTTTTTTTTTTTTATATGTATCTTAATGTAATATATATATTATGGTAACAAATTACATTTTTACTATCATTTTAACATCATATATCAATATTTATATTTATTGTTGTTGTAGAATATTTTACAATTATTTTTATGTAAATATATTAATCATATAGCAAATTAATTAATAAAAATATTTTGTAAATTTAATTTATTTTTCAAAACGTTTTAACATAAATTAATTGCTTCATAATATTAAAAATATATTTATTGTTAAAATATTTAAGTTTTAAATATATGTATAGGTTTAAAAAATGTGATATATTATGTAAATATCAAAAATTTGTATTCATAAAAGATATACAAATATTTACTAAACATTATTTTTTTTAAGTTTATTCAAAAATATGAAATATATTCAAATATATTACAGTTTGTACATGTATGACAAATCGATAAAAATTAAATTGATTTTTTTACTAATAATTTTACAAATAAATTCTAGATTAAAAATTATAATATTAAAAGTTAAAATCTATACTTATGATTTTCAAGAAACATATTTTACAGAATTCATTATAAATAAGCTTAAAATTATTTAAATAAATTTTTGTATTAAATTGATTTTATAACAAAATATTATATTCGTAAAAAAAATGTAACAATTATTTTTACAATTAATTAATATTTTGTTAGTTTATCATGAATTGTGCTTTCAAAGACAAAGATACTTTGTCATAAAATTTTTCCATTACTCTATTTGCACCAGTATTTTATCAACTAAAATAATTTTATAGAGATCAAAATGTTTTATAGAAGGCACTTTATATATGTATTATAAACATAAGAGAAGTGCCAATAAATAAAGATAATGATCGCTCTAATATCTTTTACACATTTTTTATACATATCTATAAAAGAGCAATACATTATCATTAAGATTGTTATATTTTTAAAAATGGATTTGTATTTCAATGGATATATCATTATATTATTTCAGTTTTTCGACTGCTTAAACTTTTCTTTATCAATGCCCAATCTTCAAGAATATCTGCATCATTAAGCATGTAAACAATATAAGGTCCTGCAACAGAAACAGCTCTTCTTCTTTCAGTATGATTTCTGCGTCTTCTACCATTAGAATTTAACCATAAATCTGCATGAATATCAACATTATTTCTATCTTCTTCTAATCTACGAATTTTTTCTTGTAAATCATTATGAATGCAATCCCAAATTAATTCTTTTTCACTTTCAAAATTTTGCAATGCAGCTTGTTCTTCTGCTAAAAATTTATTCTGTATATTTTGTAATCTATATTGTTTTAATATCCCAGCTACTTCTGTTTTGGTTTTCATATTTTCTTTTAATCGTTCCAATGGTATTAAATATTCTTCAGATTTTCCAACTCGAACTTCACCTAATTTTGTATCTACTTGAGTAATTCTTTCACGATAAAGCCTAAAATTATTTTTAAAAGTTATATATATTAAATTTGTAGCAATTAAATTCTTTTTATAATTATATTTTTAAAAAATTGTATCATATGAAAATATTTACTGCTCTTTAAGAAGTGTAAATTGTCTTTCTAAATCTACTAAGTTTTCCATACATTCATTACGTCGTCTTTCACATTCATCTTCATCCATTTCTGAAGAATCATCACTATCACTGTGTTCTGCACTACTATCGCATGATGCAGAACTTTGATTACTTTCATTGCTATCATGAGACATTTCTTCTCCTTCTGCTTCAGATTCATCTTTAACACTTGGCATCTGTCTAGATATTACACTCACTTATAAGAATAAGTAACAAAAAAAATGATTATATGCTAAAAATATATACATAAATATATAAGTATAAAAATTTTTAAATTATATTTTAAATTAAAATATATTTTTTGAAGATATTATATGTAAAATTTATATTATGATATATCATAACCTCTAATATTTTGTTTTATTATTCAATAAATTTTTATTTGAATATTAATAACATTAAATTAATAATTATAAATTAATATCAATCAATAATAACAATATGTTATAGATATAATAATGATATTTTATAGTAAAATTTTCCGGAAAATTCCTTTAAATTATTGTACCTTGAATTATTTAATATTTTTGATAGAAAATTATATTTTTATATATTATATTAAAAATTATACTCACTCTTAAATAATTTTTTCTTATATTTTTCTTTTTAAAATAATATTATAAAATGACTATTAATACGAAAATAAAATAACAGTATTTGTCACTTTACTTGAAATCAACCATTTGTATTTCATCACTTAACGTGCGGGATTATCAATGAGCATGCGCCATGAAATTTTCAATAATTCTTTGCTAGAAATGAAAATCTCATTATGATAATTGAAATTTTGAAATTTCGAAATCATTTGATAAAAAAATTTTGATTTTTTGATCCTTGAACCTTTCTACTAATTTTATAATTCGAAACTTTCAAAATCTAGATAAAAAATAATTTATGAAAATAACTTACTTAACTTAAAAATCAAATCATATATCTAATTTATAATAATAATAATTGGTCGATTTGAAATAAATTGTTTACTTTAGAATTATATATAAAGAAAAAAAAAAGAAAGAAAATTATATATAAAGAAAAAATAAAATATAATAAAATTAATTTTTTGTAAGTTAAAAAACTTCTATTGATTAATTAACATTAAGTTTTTTTCATCTTACTATCTTTGTTATTTATGTAACTAACTATGTTGTATAAATTTCATGTGAATATAAATATACGGATTCTTAATTTTTTATTAATAATAAATTCTTTATAATTCATTTATATACATTATTCACGCACAATGCACGTAGATTACATATAAAATTCACTATATTAATCTATCTTCAGTTTTCTTTATAATCAATATGATAAATTTCATTATACTGCGGATTAAAAAAATTAAAAATAAATGTATTTTGTTGTATTGATAATAATATTATATGACAAATTTGAGCATTTTTTAAAGAAACAAATTAAATTTTATAACTAGAAAAGAGATTTTAAAAGTTTTGAATTATTTTTCTATAAAATACTAAATTTGAATCACTTCAAATTTGATTTAAAACTTAAAAATTTTTAAAAATCTTAATAAGATGAAATTTTATTTTCCCGAAAAAAATTTGAAAGTTTTTTCAAATTGATAGAATTAGTGAATAGATTCCAAAAATCACTATTTTAACTTAAGAAATTCATATTAAAAATTTGAATAATATAAATATTTAAATATAATTCAATGTTACTACAATGTTCTAGTACTTTATAGTTTACAAACAACTAGATCAACTTCAAAAACTAGATTAATAAAACTAAAATAATTTTCAAATATTGAAAAAAAAATATAAACCAAATTTAATTTCAATAAATAAAAATTAGTAATTAATATTTCATTTAAAATACAAAACGACTAGAATAAAATTAAAAATTTATATTATCTACAATTTCAATAAATCGTTATAGGACATCTGTTTTTTATTATTATTTAAACAATATATTTCATCTGTAATCATTAATTCGTTTTATGAATATCAATAATATTTAAATATTTTTAAATATACATAATTTTAATCTTTTGTATTCCTATAATTAAAATTGTGATTTTTGAAATATATTTATTATACATTATATAAAAATATATTTGTTATACATTATATATTTGTTATACATTATATAAAAATATTCTATATAATATAATAATATTGCATATATTTTATATGATAATAATATTATTCTACTGCAAATATATCAACAGAAAAGTTGCAGATTTGATACAAAATCTATTGTATTTAATTATATTAATAAATTAATAGTAACAAAAATAATAAATAACAATAATAATAAATTAATAATAACAAAAATATAGCAAATTTAGCTTTTGATAAAAACTATTCCGATTTTATTCGTAATTAACGATAAATTGGCAGAAATTGAATAGAAAGTATACAATAATCTGACAGCAGAAAAATGCTGTAGATCTATTAAATGTAATCATTGAATAAAATGGTTGTATTTTTCATTCTTTGCTTATTACAAATATTTTTTATAATTGAAGAAATACACATAAATGAAATATTTTTATTTTTATTTTGATAATAAATATTTATTTTTTTTTAATGATATAAATTACAATTTACAAAATACATTTTAAAAAATTATATTTTACTTTATTTTAATAATAATGCATTAATAAATAATTAATTCATTAATATACAGGGATCATAATAAACATATCATAATAAAGTAGTATGTAAGTAATTATGTAATATTATAATTTTTTTTAATTAATATTATAATAAATTATAACTTTTTTTTAATTTTATAATTTTATAATCTTTAATAAATATTTCTTATAGATTTTAATCTATAAATCATTTTTTTCTAGAATTTCACAATTTTTGAAAAAATCATTTCAAAAAAAAATTATAATTTTTCAACATTCGAAATATTTTATATCTTTATAATAATTGTTATTTAGTTGCTCTTAATATGAAATAATTATGTAATATTCTTCTAAATAAAATGATGTAAGTAGTTATTAGATTACATATTATATTATAATATTATAATAATGATCAAAGATAAAAAACGTCAAAAATGTACTTATTTTAACTGATATTTTTTAATTTATTTAAAAAACTAGAAATCTAATTTCAAAAAAAATATAACTTCAGAAGAGATAAATCTGATAAATATAGAGCAGACTTTTCTATTAAAAAAAGTTGAGAGAAGCTATGATTATTTTTATTTTTAATATAAAGGTATAATATAAATAAATCGACAAAAGATAAAGTAACAATATATGATTAGTAAATATGGTAGTAAATAAAATAATGATAGTAATGATATACAATAATAATAAGGATTTCAATACCGATACAAAATCATCCATGTTATTTTACAGCTATTTGTACTTAGTTACTCCGTATATATCGATTTTAGAACCGTAGCAGACATGCGTTGACGTTTTATTATGGAATGCACACACAATTTTATTTTGCCGAGTTCAGTTTTATCACTTGAAAGAAACGATATGTGTCAAATAATTAAACGAAATAAATCTTCCTTGAAAAGTAAGTGTTCAAAATATTACGTTTCCACATTTTCGATGAACCTATCTTTCGAATTTTTCGAATTAAAGTTGCATTAATGTTCGCAATTTCTCTTTGTTAATATAAGTGAATAGTTTTCAACATAAATATTTTCTTATTGTATTTATTTAATTATTTCCTTCGAAAAAATATTTTTAGATGATTTGAAATGTATATTTTGTACTTTATATATGATTATTATTATATATCATTAATTATCTTTCATATGAAATAGATATATAATCTTTTGTTTAATTCAATTACAATTGGACTATATCCTATCCAATAGAGCCACGTTTATTAAACTTATATATAATACATATATCGAACAATATCAAGGTCTTTACGGAATTTTCCACGTTTCTTTACACCACGTATTCTTTATATTTTGCTTAAGATATTTGACATTTACTGGAATTTGTCCATTTATAACATAGGGATCTAAATAAACGTATCAGTACTTTAAAGTTATTCGTAACTTTTAAAGTTGAAGACGAAAATATGTAAAGTTAAATGATAAAATATATTTTACGCCGCATGAATAGAATTTTATGCTAAATATAATGTAGTTATTTTGATTATTTTCCGCGTTTTATTTATTATACAGTATTATCGCGTTTGCTATAATTCTTATAACGCTGATAATAGGTACATGAAAAATATTAGTAACGAAATTAGTACGTGCAAATATGACCACCATCATAGAAAATGTACAAATTCTACAAACTTTAACATCTCACACTAATGATGTAACTAGTGTTGATTTTGCTGGTGATTGCGTATTAGTAACTGGATCCGGGTAAGAAAGTTATAAAAAATTCATGATTTGTAAATATGTAGAAAAACTTTTTTCGAAATAAACGATCGATGAATCTTTCTATATTTTTTCAGAGACAAACGAGTTAGAGTTTGGCAATGGCGATCCGGCACAGGATACATAGAAGCATATTTTTCTCCATTGCAAGGACACAAGTATGGAGTTACATCTGTCAAAGTGAGTCCTCGATCAACGATGTTAGCTTCGGCCAGTATAGATGGTACAACGTTACTTTGGAATTTACGAGTAAGTTTTATTATATTCTATCTATTATCCGAAATTAAAATAAATTACGATTAATACTATTATTATGATATTATCATATTATCAAGATAGTATTAGATATAAATATCATGTATTTTCAGACGGGATCAAAAATTCATACCATGGTTCAAGTAGGTGGAGAAGCTGTGAGAGTTTGTAGATTTTCACCCGATTCAACGTTACTTGCAACTGCTGGAGATAATGGACAAGTTTGTCTTTGGGATTTGGTTCGACGCAATTTAGTTAGGCAAGAACCAGCATTGTAATCTTATATAATATAATATAAATTAATAGTAGTAAAAGTAGATAAATAATAGTAAAATTGATAACTTCATGAATTGAACATGTTCAAAAATTCAATCGTCAATTTTGTCAATTCGTATTTTCTTTACCGATCAACATTGTTACGATATTTATTTATTACGACCATATATAAATGAAATCTATCTCTATCGGTAATTTAGATGTTTTCAAAAACACGATGGTGCTGTACAAAGTGTATGTTTTTCACCCGATTCTACTTGGTTGATTACCACTTGTACATTTGGTGTCTTGAAATTATTCTCCACCGCCGATATCATCGACTCGTGCCTTTCCGATAATCAAACAATCACTGCTCTTGCCTGGGTAGATGATGCTCATGATCTAGGCGTTATTTCTTGTGATTTTTCGACTTCTCAAAAGATTATAAGTAATATATAAAAAATTTTTACAACACTCTTGTTTTAGAAAAATATAAATAATTAGATAAAGATCTCATGATATTAATATATTTATAATTTGATTAATATTTAGGTAACGATCCGCTCACGAAATTATATCAACTAGTTACTTGCGGTAATGACCATTGTGTAAAACTATGGGAAATAATTATAATACAATCGAAATGTGAAACTCAACCGTCCTCTGTCAATATAAATCTCTGCAGAATCATGGAAAAACACAGCAGTGCTTTAACTTGTGTTTGTTTCAACGTAAACGGATTGTTCATTGCCAGCAGTAGTCTTGATAAAACAGCAGTGATTTGGGAAACGGTATAAAATATATACGTATATATATTTCATCTATTCTTTAAAATAATAAATCATGGAACTTGTGCAATTGTTGATGACATTATGATTTTATATAATCGAATTTTAATATTTTAAAATTCTAAAATAAATTAATATAATGATTTTTAGAATTCGGGAAAAGTAATGACGATAATATCAGGGCATAATAGATATGTAGCGTCCTGCGCGTTCTCGAGAGATGGAAATTTATTGGCAACTGGTAATTAATTGTATATATATATAATACAATTGCATATGCTCCTCATTTTATTATTATTATCATTATAGGTTCTAACGATAAATCTGTAATTGTTTGGGATCTCAAAGGAAACTTAAGTCTTGATTCGGAACTTGTACGACGATTTACACCTGCCTTATTTTTAGATAATCACGAAGAAGTAAATATATATGTTTCCATCTATCGTCAATCGTAAAAAAATAATCGCATTCATTTAGAACGAAACTAATTTTCTATCATTATATCCAGAGCATTGAATATGAACAGACTGTAATGAAGAATGTTGAATCTATTAATGATGTTCAATTAATTCAAAGATTGGAAGAACACACTGGTGTAGTGAATAGTCTAGCTTTTTATGGAAATCATCTTATCGCTTCTGGATCTGGGTTAGTTGGAATTTTTATATGATTCATGATTAAATTGCCGATGTTTATGCACATATATTTGTCATAATATACAATATGCAATATGCAAAACATATATGTTATTTATATAATAACATAATATATATATGTGTGTGTGTGTGTATAGAATGTTATTATATTCGTAGAAAGATTGATTAAAATCAAAATAAATATGAAAATTGATATATAAAAATTAAGATTTTAAGATTTATTATATAAATAATTAAAATTTGCATTAAATGAAACAAAATCGAAAGAAAAAATTATCCTGTTATACTTTATTATACTTTTTCTTCTTTGCTTCATTTAACATGAATTTAAATTTATGACTTAATTTATTAATTATGAACTTAATTTATAATCTAATAAGTAAACATAATTGACATTTTTGTATGTCAACTTTTATATTTATTTTAACTTGTAGAATCGATTTTCTAAAAGTGCTCTATGAATATATTAACATCCTACATATAAAAATATAAAATATGTATATAATATTTTCTATTCATAAGTTCATAGATAAGTAGTAAACATATATAAGTACATACGTAAGTATATATATTTAATATATTCATTTAATTCACAAGCAATGCGAAATTTAAACTTCGTTTTATTTTTGCTAACAACAATGATAATCATCGAGAATGATAAATAAAGAAAGACAACGAACGATTAAAATACAAAGTATTTCAAAAAATTTATAATTTATTTCAATATGAAATCGCTTACATAAAAAATATGAATAATATATTACATACAAAATAATTTTTCATTCAAATTTCATTGCTATCATTATCTTTTTTTTATTAAAATATACATAAACATCGACAAAATTTCCGAAAACTTATCATGCCCGATTTAAAATTTTTTGGATGTTTTATCTTAGGACAAATACTGATTATGATTACTATTATTTTATATGATTATTATTATGATCTTATTCTGCGTGTATTATGTATTGATGATGTTGATACTAAAATAATAGAACACTTTTCACAAAATTTTGAGTTTTAACTTTCGAATCGTCAAAAATTCTTCTCGCAAATATTGTTTTTATATAAAATGAAGTTATTTGCAAAATTTCAACCAAATCGACAGATTTTAAATCAATCTATATCGTTAAATAATTATATTAAATGTATAGGGATAAATTAATACGAATTTGGACTATTGAAAGCGAAGAAGAAGAAACAGATTCCGAAATTACCATGAAATTTCAAGAAAAATCTTACAGTCCATTAGATGGTCATAAATATAGCATAAATCACGTAGAATTTAGTCCTTGTGGTCGTATGCTTGCCTCCTGCTCTTTAGATGGAACTGTTGTTATCTGGAATACTGAGGTAATACTACATATATTTAAATAAAAATTATCAATGTTAAAATAGGAAAATAACAATATTGAAACATTTTGAAGAATAACGAAACATAACGACTTTTTTTTGGTCCATTTCATATAACTTTGTAAATTGTAAATTAAACTCACTGTTAGTGATGCTCTTTTATTACTTAATTTCTCGTAGGACGGCTGTCAAGCAAAATCTTCTTTCGTAAATTCAGGATCCGGTATTCGTGTTTGTCGATGGTCCCCGGATGGTACTAAAATTGCTACTGCTGGAGATGATGAAAGAACAACATTATGGAATGTGGATAATATGGAGGAACTTTGGTATATCTTTAAAATATTTTGACCATATTTCCGAATAATATCAATGATTGAAATCTTAACTTTAGCAATTTATGTCAAAAGAAAAATCACCATTACAAATCCCAATTACTAGATAAAATTAAATTCGTGAGAAGATAATATTTCTTAATAATTCTGCTGATAATATCTTCTGATAATTCACATTCATTCTTTGTCTTTAAATCCCCTAAAATTTACCAAATTTCATTTCAATCAGTCATTAATGCCTTTTCAAGTTTTTATATTTAAAGTAGAAAAATTATATCTTTTTTTTTTTGTCTTTTCTATTTAGAAATATACAAGTATTTAAAATTATAGATTTGACTCAGATCGGAATTTTTTTGGATTCGGATCGAGATCTCGAAAAATTTATTAATTCATATTCAGATATTCATTATTTCGAGATTCAATTTTCGATTCAAAATCTAAAGTTTGATTCAAAACATGATTTTTTTGTTACTTAATTTTTTTAATTCTGATTTTGTAATATAATTAGATATAAAAATTCGTAGATATCGATGAAAAGAAGGATCTTTCTCTTTTTATTTAAAACATCAGAACATCAAACTTGAAAAACGAATTATTGCTATTATTTTATAACATTCAAACTTCGATTACATACTGAAAAGGCGCATAAAAAATCTTGTTTCACTAAATATATATATATATTTGTTATTAAATTTTTAAGCAAAGAAAATAGTATTGAAAATAATATTATTTTATTTTAATTTAGAATAATTTTAATTTTAATTTTATTTATAAATTAGAATAAAGGAAACAATAATATTGCTAGAAAAATTTTGTTCTAAATGGAACAAATAAAAAATCAAATGAATCACAAATTACATCCAAATAATGTATTTACAAGATACAACTTTATTTTTTTATATATTATTATAAATATTAATGAAAACGTTATTTTTGCATACATATGTATATATATAAATATAAATAGTAAAGTACACATTAAGTTATTATTATGTGCAGTGTTTTTAGAGGCCACTCCGATGCAGTAAACGCGATTGCTTTTACACCTGATTCTTGTTATTTAGTCACGGCTTGTAACGAAGGTACCTGGAGATTATTTGACATTGTGGATAATAAAAATTGTGCGGCATTAATTATTTGTGGAGAAGCTCATGACTTAGGCGTACAAGGGTGTGACTTTAGTCCATCATCTGATTTTATATATAATAGTGAGTATTATAAAATATTATGAATTAATATTGATGTTTATGTATAACTGCTCTTCGTAATTTATCATATTATCTTGATTTACAGAAAGAATAAATATAAATAATGATAAACACTTTTATTTACTGGCAACTGGTGGCAATGATTCAATGGTTAAATTATGGCAAATAACAATTGGTAAACGAGATGTAAGTGCAACAGGAAGTATTGGAAGCACTGGTGATGACATACAATATAAAGAAAAAAAAATTTTTACTGGACATGGTGGCAATGTAACTTGTGTTCGATTTTCTCCAATTCACAGCGAAATCTTAGGAAGTGTAGCGACCGATAGAACTGCACGTATATGGAGTATAGTAAGATAATATTTAAATTATCTCTTTTTTATCTTTTATAAAAAATAAGTCATTCTTTTTCAAAATAGCAATAACAAAAAAAAGAGAAAAATAATATCCAAATATGTGAAAAATTATTTTGCATAATTATTTATAACTTAAAAAATTATACATATAATTTTAGTACTCTGGAGTGTGTTTGTACGTATTAGAAGAGCACGAAAGTCTTGTAACTGCTTGTGCATTTTCGGAAGATACATCCCTTTTTATTACAGGTTTGGGTTATATTATTTTATCCAATGTACATTCTTTTGATTAATTCTTTTTTATATAAATAAATTATTTCAAATCATAAATATAGGTGCTCTAGATAAAACTGTCTTAATTTGGAAAATACCTCAACAATTAATTTCACAAAATATATTAATGAATAATTTAAAGTATAATAGAAAAAAGGTATTTAAAACATGATATTGTTTAAAATAATATTTTGTTTAATAATAAAAAATTATGTTAATTATTAACATTTTTAATATTTAATACGAAAGGTTATAGATTGGAAGATTGATGATACCTTAAAATGGTTAGACGAAATAGGTTTATCAATATTAATTAAAAATGCTTCTGCGATTTCTTTAACGGGACGTCAATTATTTTCTTTATCGGAAAATGAATTAATAAAAAAACTGCATATAGAACAGGATGATGAGGTAGAATTTAAAATAATTTATATTTTTTCCTATTACTCATTTTATGGTAATTTTAATTGCGTATACAATTGCAGACAGCAGAAGCACTTAAAACACAATTGTATTGGTTGAAACGTGAAGATGATAATTCTATAGAAATTTCTATAGACGATACCGAAATACCTCACGAATTTTTATGTCCTATTACACATGAAATAATGAAAGAACCTGTTCAATGTTCTGGTAATATAAATAAAAATTATAATTAAGATTTATTAACAAATGATTATTTTAACAAACATCTTAATTTCAGATGGATTTACATATGAGAAAGCAGCTATAAATGAATGGTTTTTATGTGGAAAATATACTAGTCCAATGACAAATAAATCTCTTCGAGATACTTCATTTACCCCAAACATTATACTCAGGAACGCGATATATACTTTTCTTCATGGAAATCGACCACAATTTTAAATATTAATAATTGTTAATGATTAATTTAAATTATAATTGAAAGTATAAGTATAATATAAATATTTGTAACAATTTTTTTTTTCTTTTTTTTTCTTTTGACTAACATGTTAGCATATCTTTTTCTTAGTCACTTGACACTTTTCTTTATCACAATTTAAGAAACTTTATCAGAAAAATTGTATGCACTCCTATAAATATATATATAATGCTATAAAAGAAACAAATCATAAATGCGCACAAAAATTTATTGTACAAATATAATTAAAAAAATCGATGAACTCGATAAAATATACTTAAATACACTTATATACATTTGTGATAATTTTATAAATATCTATTAAATAAAAATTTTAATTATATACATATAATATAAAAATGACTTATTTTTCAAAAATAGAAATTAATATTTATTATCGATATTTTTAATATTGAAAATTAAAATATTCGATATTTTATATAAAAAATTATTTGATTAATATTTTTAAACTAAATAAAAATATACATATGTAAGTATTTAAAATAAAATGTTATTATTTATAAACATTCGGAAGTAGCTTCTTATTACTATTAATATTCGACCAATTAATATTGAAATTGTTTAAAAACAGGATGCTCATAAAGAAATCTATGATTCAAAATTACATGAAAAATCGAATTCATGTAAAAATTGAATAGTTTTTGAATGGGTACTATTACGCATAGTTACAGCACTGTTGAATCAAAACAAATGAATAATATCCGCATGACAACAAAATGTCGTAACATTTCTATCGTATATTTTTTTATATTCTATTTTCAAATTCAAAATCATACTCGAAACATTTTTAGATGATTTTGTTTTCATACATCGACAAAATTTTAAACTGTATAAAAAATTTATATTAGACAAAAAATACAAAGTTCATACATCAATTCTTTTAATAAATATAATTATTTTTTATAATTAATCAAAATTATCAAATTGAATATCTATTAATATTCATATACAGAAAATTTTAAAATTTTAAAATTTATTTTAAAATTCTCTATTAAAATTATATTTATGTAATTTATCATCTGATTTTTGTTCCAAAATTATGCAATATATTTTTTAAAAACTGAACGTGATAGAACAATTCTGCTTATAAATTCATTTTTAAGATAAGAAATTTTATCAAAATCTTGTAAATATTGCAAATTTAAATTTATATTGTACAATATAATATATCAAAATATACAAGATAGTTTAATATAGTGATCTTCTCAAAGAAAAACCGAAACTATGTAATTCATCGAGATTAGAAATCAGTATCAAGTTCGTAAAAATATAATATTAATAATAAAGTTTCATATTTTTAAAGAATAATACTATAAAACCGATAAGTTATTATGAATAAATGCAGCTAAATTTTTAGTTTCAATTATTTATATTATATTACTGTTACTTATCTCATATAGCTTATAAATGAATATAATTTTTAGAATTTATTCTTTATTTTTTTTGGTTTCTTGTTTTTAACTATTTTATTTTAATCATTATTTTAACTAAACATATTTTAGGATTTACTAAAAATTTTAAATAATAATAATTTGTTAAAAATTCACTTTCATCTTGATTATTTTTATTTACTTTGATAATATTGCAGTAAAACCGATGACTATATAAATTCTTCGAAGATAACTAGATTGAAAAACTTAGTATGATTGGAGCGCTTGTGTCAAACGTGCACATATATACGTTCACTGTAAAAAGATACGTATTGTGTCTCTGACGATAAATAACAAAATGGTTAGTATTCTTATAGACTTTCTTTTCTTTGCTTTTTTGCTATTTTATTACAAAAAATGTACTTAAACAAAAGTAGCAATAAAAGAATGCGTCATATTTTCAGGCATCTTACTCAGAGGATCAGTTAGCAGGTAAGTAAATACGAATGACATTTGCGATATCAAACAGAATAAGATTAAAGAGGGACGGACAGATTGTACTCGATGTTCAATTTAGGTCAAGAATATCGTTTACCTTATTAGACCCACCCTGGTGACATCGATTTACGTGTCGGTGATTTCCTTTTATGGTTAGGCACCTGAAAGAAATAGCAGCAGGAAAGAAGAAACGAAGACAGAAATCGAGTAGCATTGCGTCGTAGCGTCTGTAGAGCCTTTATATTCCGTTTTAAATCGTTTCCAAATATTGTTTTATTAATATACTTGTGTTGTAAACGAGATATATATTGTGTTAAGAAAAAACAAATTTTAATTTATTTATTAATATTCTATATTCTTGCTTTGAAAATGAAACGCAATATAGTATAAATTTTTTTTTTTACACATATTTAATTTATTGTAATTGTTTCACTTCTTAAAAAAAAAAATCTTATTTTTTTTCATACAATTTATATGCATATGTATCTACTTATATATAAAATACACAATGTATGGTTGTAGTTATCAAGAATTAACTAACAGAATGATGTCATCAATTGAGGGTAAATAAATTTATTATTCATAGAATATATCATTTTTTAGATATAATAAATAATAAAGAATAAATATTTCTTTACATATTTATCTATATTTATTCATTTTATATAATTATAATAATTATAATTATAAAATTTTTTATTGCAATAGAATTTCAAGAGGCGTTTCAACTATTTGACAGCCGAGGAGATGGAAAAATTCATGTAGCTCAAATTGGTGATGCATTACGTGCTTTAGGGCAAAATCCAACTGAATCAGATGTCAAGAAATTTACTCATCAACATAAACCTGATGAACGTATTAGTTTTGAAGTATTTCTACCAATTTATCAAGCTATAAGTAAATCTAGAACTTCTGATACTGCTGATGATTTTATAGAAGGATTGCGCCACTTTGATAAAGATGGAAATGGTTTTATTTCTTCTGCAGAATTGAGACATCTTTTAACCACACTAGGTATGTAAAAATATTTTTATTTCTAATTATTTAATACAAATTTGAATGTATAATTTAGTTTGTAATTTACAAACTAATTTTCTTCATTTTTTGATAGGTGAAAAACTTAGTGATGAAGAAGTTGAAACTTTATTAGCTGGTCATGAAGATTCACAGGGTAATATTAATTATGAAGACTTTGTTCGTCAAGTAATGTGCGGTTAAATTTATTTTAATAGATACAGTAATTATTAATCAAAAAAATTTTTATCTATTATAAAATCTTTTATAAACATTTTTTATCTTTTTGATTTACTTATATTGTATTTTTTTATTATTCAAAATTATGTAAAATTATATACATAATAGTTACCCCAATATTATTTTATATTAGAAATGTAGAACATAAATCTTCTTTTTTTTTGTTTATTTGATATAATGAATATACATATACATTGTGCCTTGATGTGAGAAATTCATAAAAAGGTATATTCAAAGTCAAAACTAATATAAAATTTAAAGAAAAAAAAAAATTCAATCTCAATATATATAAAATTTTTTTAATATTCATGTAATTAATTTAATAATTTAAGTAATTATTTTTAATATTTGTTAATAATTCTTTGTTTCTTTCTTTCTATTTTCAAAAATGTTAATTATAAATATAAAAAACTGTATTCGAAAAAAATAAAATTTGTTAGAGATGAAATTTAAACATAGATAAACTTAAAACAAATATTTTTTTTTACATCTAATTATTTGAAATAAATAATAGTATGTAATGCTGTTATGAACCCAGAGATCAAATTTAAATAAAAATATACATATCAATTTTCATATTAAAATAGCTTTTTTATTCTTAATAGTGTAAAAATTTGTATTGTAACATGTAAAAATATTAACATTGTTATAACATTTACCGTGTAAATTAAACAAATAAAAATATTATAAATCGATTTAAATCGAATCGATATATATCGAATCGAAATAAATCGAATGAAGTCGACATTTAAGAAGGAGCGCTTCAGTATCGTTGCATTCGCTTGAGTAGTACGGTTGCCTTGTGTGTTAGTAATTCTACGATAATTTTTTATCAGATAGTAATCGCTAGTCTAGCGAAGATTTCATTGTGAGAAAGTAAAATTACAACCGTCAAAATTTTACGAAGAAAGAAATATGAGTATTAATTCCGGCCTATCATTAAGTAATTGTGAAAGTACTAAAAAAGGCATAATAATGCCAAGTTTAATATCCAGCAATTGGTAAGTAGCGACTACTGCGCCATTTGTCTTTATTTCATCACCGCCATCTTACATTCTATTTATTGGTATTTATTCTTTATTATTTTTATTGGTCCAATAGTTTTTAAAAAATGTTTAATAATATATGTCCAAAATAATTTTTTTTTTTATGAATAAAAATTTTATCACAAATATATTTATTTAAACAACAAATTTTAAGAATTCATATAACAATATCTTCTATCATTCTAAAATCTTTAGATTTATAATTTTTTATTCATGTTTAAAGTTATATTTTTTTTAATGAAACGCTCATTATATTAAATACATATTAAGTAAGTATAATATTTTAAATTAAAATATTTTATACAATAAAAAACAATAAGAACAAAAATAAGAGAGAAAAACAAAATAATAATGAAATTGTAATATATTTCATAATTTTTCGGAAATAATATTTATTCTGTTATACTATGTATACTGCCACGTGAATCATGAACAACCATTGCGTGACGTAGAAACAACACGTATTCATCGATACATTATACATATCAGCTGTTTTCTCTATGCGTATAAAGCATAAAAATATAATAAATCAAATTTTTTCTGTTCTATTCTATTCTATTTTCTATTTTATTTTATATTATTTTATATATATGCATGCTATATACTTGCATTCATATATGTGTATATACATATATATGTCAAAGTTAAACGATAAAGATTTCTTACATAATTCTTACTGTACTTATATAGACATATATATATATAGACATATCAATTAGTAAATATAAAGTAAAATCAGGATAATTTTAATAAGATTAGTAATTACAGTCAAAAAATTATCATTAGATAAAAAAACTATTTTATATTGATGATAATTATTTATCATTTCATTTCATTAAATATTTATTTCAAATATGCAGAAACTTAATATCAAGAATTTCACTTAATTATTCCATTATTTTCATATCGCAATATAAAAGATAATTAATAAAATTGAATAATATATGTTAGTAAATTTAATAAATAGAACTAATATGTTTAAATTTTTTTTTCACAATAGTATATTCATAATATTACTCTTATATATTTGTTTATTTTAGATAATAGATCGCGATATAACAAGCAGTAATATATTTAATTTTACGATACAAATATATTATATATTACATTACAACATAATATATTATAATTAATAATATATAATAATTATAATATTGTATATATATTATATTATATATAATATAATAATAAAAATTATTATATATATATTATATATTGTTAATTATATTTTGTAAATAATTTAATTTTAATATCAAGAAATTTTTAAT
>NW_006263572.1:63078-64263 GCF_000469605.1 Apis dorsata
AATTTTTGAATAATAATTTTATTGATAATAATATTGATTTTTATTATTATTAAAATTAATAGTAAAATTAATAATAAAGAATTAAAGAATTAATAAGAAGAATTAAATATCTAATTTCTATTGTCAACATGATAAAATTTAATCAAAGTCTTTTTATCTAAAATATATTTAACATGTATGAAATATTAAAGTTGGTTTTACATGGAATTACAGTGACATGTCAAGTAAATGTATGGATGAAAGTTTAGAAGAAGGATCTAGATTTCAACAACATTATTGTATAACGTTGGGTGTGGGGCCTCTGTGGTGGTCCTGATGTGCCCCATGCCGCATTGTCTGTATCTACAGTCAACACAGAGAGCCACGGCGTGGGGATCAAGCAGAGTCAGCTCTCTGTGAGCTCCCATATTGTACAAGTATGTATCCTTAATTATTAATTCTGATTACTTTTTATTATTATGTTGTGATTATTATTTACTATTTACTATAATATTGGCTATAATATTATTGAAATATATATAAACCATAATAAAATAAAACTTATTCTTCTTTTATAATATTATTGTTAATTATAATTATAAATTATAAAATAGTAAAATTTATTTATATAGTTTTAAACTTTATTTAATTTATATAATTTTAAACTTTTTTTAGGAGGATGAATTATTGAAAGCTGTACGAAATAGCGAATCATTGCGCTTAACTTTTACTTTGCATTTGACGGAAAGCACATCTGTCGAATGGGAAACAGTAGTATGGCGTCGTTGTCTTTATATTCGCGTGCCAAGCTGCCTTTTACCTGAAGGTTCAAAAGAAGGCTTCGTTTCTCTCCTGGAGTATGCTGAAGAAACATTACGATGTATAAATATCATCATTTGTCTGCGTAAAGACAGAGCGGATCGAGGTACTTGTCGTCAACCGTTCTTTGACTCCAATGAAAATGATTATGGAGGAAAAAATTTCTCGTCTAAAACATTTTGTTGTTATGGTTTAGCAATGCTGGTTCGTACCTTCATGTTTTTGGGCTTCAGTGTTCTACCGCCGACTCACTCCTTGGTACCACCAGGCAGTGATGCTGGCAATCTCTACATGCTCTATGCCATCGAGTAGTCAACCAGAAGCTCAACTTCTCTTTCAAATTTAACGCACAGGTATTTTTTTTTTTTTTTTTTTTTTTTTTAAAAA
>NW_006263572.1:64619-71189 GCF_000469605.1 Apis dorsata
AATTTTTTATTTTTATTTTTTCTACTTATTTAAGTATTTTTTAATTATTCATATAAATCTTTATTATTTTCGAATAACTTTCTTTTTTCATTTTTTTATTTTGTTGATTTTTTTCAATTACAGGGGCGAACACTGAACGGAAACGTATGTATTCTACGGCCACATCTCAGCATAAAAGAAAAATTACATTATACAATTTAACCCTTTGCGCTCTAATGGCTCTCAGACACCAATCGGTTTGATGCGATAACTCTAGAGGTAACTTTCCAGCATCATTTGAATTGATGTGACAATTCGAATGGCAACAATATTTATTTATGTTTGATTTTTTTTAGAATATCGTTTTATGAATAGATTCCTAAGTTCTTATATATATCTTATAAAGTATCAAATAATATATTATCAAATGGCTAGATTTTTTTTATCTCAAATTAAACTGTGATCGCGAATCGGATTATCTTCAACATCCGAGTTTGAGAATCGTGGCAATATTTTCAAAATTTTTGAGTTTTATAAACATAAAATATGATATGAATGAAATTAGTTCAAGATGAATTTGATTTTTTGTTATTGAATAACGAAATTACTTCTATTCATTAAGAAATTGACAAGAGAAGGAAAATAGTGATGAAAATAGAGATATAAGATATGAAAAAGAGATATGAGATATGAAAAATAAGAATAAGATAATAAATGTGAGAGCACGTTATTGGGTTTGTAAGGTTTGGTCTCAAATAAAAGTGAAAGATCAAACAACATTTTATTATGATACTTGCCCTGATAAACCAGAGAATGCATCTTGATAATTTATATGTTAATTTGTGTATGAAATCATTTTAAATTAGCTTTAAGAAAGTCACCAAACGGGTGTAGGAATCCTCTGGAATTATTGGTTCAGCCGAGCGAAAAAGATTTGGAGCGCAAAGGATTAAATATCCTAAATTATAAATGATGTTCTTTCCTTTTTAATTCCTTTAATAAATTTCATTATGTTTATTATTAAAAAATTAAATTCATAAAAATTTCATAAAAAAAATAAATATTCTAAATTTTTCTTGTTATAATAATAAAACAAATACAACAAATAAAAAAATTAATACTTTTGAAATATGTAAAGTATGTAAAATATGTCAGAAATAACATTTTTAGCATTATGCACCTTGGCGTTAAATTTAAGGGAAATCTTTATATGTATACGTACATATATATAGAGAGAGAATATATGCATGTGTATATGTGCGCGCGTGTGTGTGTGAAAGTACGAAGATATATGGGGAGAGATACGAAGAAATAAAAAAACCGAAACTAATAGTCGGGTATGTAGATTGCCAACATAATACAATGTAGGCAAAAATGTCGATTAATCCTCTTGAATACAATATTAAGAGCATGTAAACAGCTGACGAAGCTTCCCACGTAAAAAATTTGACGGTCTCAAAATCGTAAAACTGAATATGAAACGTCAAATTACGCAAAAATTTATTATTAATAAATCTCAATGTTAATTGTATCAAATTGGGTTTTACCGCGTCTTATTCTGTATTATTATATATTTTCTTATTATTTGTAAGTATTATTATTGTATACACATACATACATGTTATAACAATGCTCAACCAGCATTTGATTGTCTTTAAGTAAATATCTTTTGTTTAGTTTATATTTTTTTACATGATGTATTAAAATCCATTATCTTTCTAATAAAGATTAATTTAAATAAAATACTAACTTGTGACATAATTCATAAAATTTCAATATAATTATGTTTTTGGAATGAGATGAAAAACAAAAATAACCAAGTATATTATAATTAAAAAATTATATTTAAAATATTTTGTTATAATACTTACATATATATTTAAATAATAAATTATACATTGACAACAATGATTGTAATTTCAATTAAATCAATTTTTCTTTATTATATTTATATACAATTAATGTTTGTAGTGATAATAGCAATTAATGATAATGATTATGATTATAGTTAAAATGTTTGGTAATCCCAATCAATTAACATTGTAGTTTGTTTTAGTAAATGCGTTCTATAGTGTTGACTCGATAATGAATGACATGATTGTAAAATCATAAAAAAAAGTAAAATATTACAAAAAAAAGAAAAAAAGTGTTTATAGCTTGATATAGAAATATAGATAAATACGGAATAAATAATGAATTATTATATGTTAATGCATTATCGTCCAATTTGCCTCAATTTTTTTCAGTTGAAAATAGAACTTTGTGTTTCATTAATTATTATTGTATACTGTATTTATACAGTTGATTACATAAAGATATATGTATGCTACATTCATTATTGGAATTAAAAAAAATTATTCATATTCCTATTATATGGAAAAAACCCTTGATAAATAAAAAATTAAAAAATAAATTTGTACTTTATTCTATAATATATAAAAGAATTAAAGAAAGAATAAATCTTCATATGTACACACATAATTGCTTAAACACATTTTTTTGCTTAAACTGGAAGTACAATACATATATATACTTTCTATACAACAACAATTTATTATTATTTCATATAAAGGTACAACTCAGCAATATAAACGTAATAATGATATTGTAAAACATAATTCAATAAAAATATGTTTAATCATTATGATAATATTTGCAAACTAAGAAATAGATTGTATAGTATATATAAAGTGTTTAAATTTCATTCATTAAAAAGATTTTCACTATAGATATTTAATTGATGAACAATGAAAATTTTATCTATTATTATTCCCGTTTCTCTAATAAAAATAGATAAATAATAACAGAATATGAATTTCGGAAATAAAAATGAAAATGAATGTATCGATATATGATACATATAATCGATTCAATTTATGGTTTACTTCCATTTTATTATGTTTTATAATATTCTTACCCAAGTTATTCTATTACAATTATATGTAGTACATAACTACGAATATAGTGAAGTTACAGTAAGAAAATGAAAAATTAAATATAAATGTTTCGATCGTTGAAAAACATTGAAAAACAACTTGAGCATAATTTAAATGCATAAAGTATTCAAGTTCTTAAGTTTATTTTTTCGAAAATCAAAACATTTATAATTTCCTACTTACTATCACCTCACTATACTTGTGATCCATACTATACACACTGTGTAATTTATTTTTCTTTCAATATTTTAAATCATTCTTTAAATGATTTATTTATTATTTACGATATTCGACGTATTTAAAAATTTGTATTCCACTTGTACTTTAACGTAAATTAGTCCTTTTAACATCGATATCTATTTCATCTGAATTATTTTTTGGGACTAAACCCAAACTGTTTAACATTCCGGACGGTGCAGTATCTTCCACTGGATAGGCAGACATTTTTTTACATCTAATTAAATGTGTTGCTAATTGATTTCCATCAATTGTTGCATAACCACACGAACATTGCATTTTTTTATCTAATGGAATATTAATAAGAGGAGAAGGAACTACCAAACTTGTCATTGGTCGTTCATTATGAATTTGTTGTTGGTGTTCTTTAAATGCACGCCAACAACAAGTTACATAGCAACATAATTGACATTTTTGTTCACCTGGATAATGATCTTGTTCATCTATGTCTTCCTCACATTCTTGACAAGATAGATGTTCATCAAATGGAACATTTACTATAACTGGACCAGTGATCCATTTTTTGATTTTTTCATCACATGGTAATTCTGGTACAGGACTATCAATTTCATATCGTCTACTTTGAAATCTTTGTTTTGAAATCATAATTCCATTATTACCATTTGAATATGGAATAACTTTTGTACCAGATACAGAGTCATGCAATTCTCTTTGATGAATTTTTAATGAACTTTTTTGATTAAACCATAAACAACATCTTGAACATTTATTTCCCCGTCCTTGTTCCTTTCTGATAACATGCCTTTGCATATGTAATAAAAATGCATGAACGCTGGTAACATTAGGATTACCGTTTCTTACAAAACCTATTACTTTCAAACAATAAGGACATTGTAATCCTTCACCTTTCTCGTGAACTCGATAAAAATGATCAATAACGTCCTTATGACTCGAAGTACGATAACCACAGCTTTCACATCGATAGGGCATTTCCGAAGGACAATGCATCGATGATAAGTGATTTATAAGAAGGCCACTGTTTCCAAATTTTTGTTCACAAATGGCGCAAACAACCATGTCGCTATCAGAATGACCAAAGCTACTATGTGCTTCTGTAACGTGCGTAATCATTTGATGTTGAGAAGAAAATGCTGTGCAACAATACCTACAAACTGGAGAATTTGATTGTCCTGGTACTTGTGGTGGCACATGACCAATAGTGTGTTCCATCACATCTGTATTTGAACGCATCATTGTAGGACAAAGAAAGCATTTAAAGTATAAAGACGATTTATATTCTTTTAAAAGAAGCGTTTTTTCACCTTCCATTGTAGCATAATAAAATTCTTGCAATTGTATTTGGTCGTTTTTGCACTCCTTATCTTTTTCTCTACCTTTTGAATCAAAACTTTTTTTCAAATCAGGCTCTGGACTAATTGCTGTTGCTATATTTCTTTTTCGTCCTCTTTTCGAACCGGATTTTGTTATTTGAATAGAAGGTAATGTCTCTTGTTGTTGTATAATATTGCTACTAGTTGAAACTAAAACTTCGCAGCCCGAATGAATTTCTTCTTTATTTATTGTCATAAGTGGTGTTAATGGTGGTGGATTTGCAGTTGAATAAGACCAATTATGAAAAGGATTAGCAGCTATTTTAGTTAAACGATCTAGAAGACTTTCATTTGAATCAATTCTAGTTTGTTCCGCAATGTGTCCAATAATGTTGTCAAATGCTCGAGCAGCAGTTGATCCATATATTTCTCTCCATACTAATTCATCTAAAAATTGTTGTATCATTTGTCTACTAAGCAAACTAAGAGTATTTTGAAACATTCTTGGAACAATTTTTCTTAAATATTCCATAATGTGATAGTTGCTCATGAAATTTCGAGGACTTTGATCAGAAAATGCTGATTGTGTTACATGATTAAAACCCATTTCTTCAAGTGTGCTTTTATCAACAGTGAAATCAGTCATAATTTTTGAATCAGTATGTACCCATTCTTTCAATGGATGTAAAATATTATTAAAGCGTCGTTTATATGATCTATCACCATCTTGCACTGGATCGCATGCTCTTAATCTTAAATCAAGTGTAGCATAATCCAATACACCAAGTACTTCGACTTTCACTTGTCTTAAATTTCCATCTTGTGATGTTGTACCTAAACTAATTACACCAACTTGTATCACGGAATTTTTACCTCCCATTTTTCGAGTTTTATCCCAAACTGCAGCAGTACAAACACTACGTAAATGGGTATAAAAATTTTTCACATATACATTGGATACTTTTACCCAAGAAACAACATTTTGAACATTTGTTTGACATGCCCAATGATAAATTAATTTTAGAAGAACGGTAGGTGTATATGTAGCACCTTCAAAAATTGAGCCGGAAAAAACGGAAACAAAACGTTCTGGACAACAACTTGAGATCCAAACATATCCTCCCGAATATGGAAATGTACCTTGATCACTATACATTCCTAATTTCAATTTATACATTCCTAATTTTCTTTGATAATTATTACTATGTTGTGTACAATATTGTTCAGATTTTACTAACCCTTGCTGTATCAACCATTCAGCAAATTTTGTAGCTGAAAACATGAGTACGCTTTTCACTTTTATATCTGAAACATAGAATTAATAATTTATGTAAAAAAAAATAAAAACCAATAATTTGATTCATTTCAATAAATACCTAATTCCGATCTTTCTTTTTGAGCTACTTGTGGAGCGATATCCTTTGTACGAAGATTTGGTTTAGCTACAACAACCAATGAAGGAAATGTTCTGCCTCCATTTACTTTATTGAAAGTTACTTCTCTTCCATCTGGAAGATTTTTCTTCGACTCATCAATTTGATCGCAAGCTAAATTTTAAAATAAATTATATTAAAATTGAAAAATTTCGTTTATCTATTATATTTACTGTGAAAAAATTATATATTTTTAAAAAATTATTCGATTTTTTAGTTAATATAACTAAAGCTAATATATCAACAATTATAATTCATGTAATTCAAATTCTTTTCTTACCTGCATTTTTACTTCCGACTGATATTCCACCGATACTTGTATGCTCAGTTGGCTTTGTAATTGTTAGTCTTGTTGTTGCTGTTGCCGTTACTGTTGGCGTTGTCGTTCCTGTAGTCGCATTTATAGTTGCTGATGTTGAAGACACCGTTGGTGTAATCTGTTGTTTACTTACTGTTTTTATTCTAAGATTAGTGACACCTTGTGGACTGGTTGTAGCTAAAATATTAAATTTAATTGACATAAATATATACTAATCTATAAATTTTGTTATTTATCATATCAAATATATATAAAAGTAAACTTACTTGGTGTAACAACGTGCGTCGAGCAACCCAATTTTTGTCTTCCTCGAGGGACTAGCGTAGGCTATATGATTAATATAAGATGAAATCAGTTCCTCAAAAAAAAAAAAA
>NW_006263572.1:71553-73103 GCF_000469605.1 Apis dorsata
ATATCAGATTGTTGCACTTGGAGCACTTTTGTTCTGCGTCCGGAACGGGTATATTTATACTGAAAATAAAAAATAAAAGAAATTTTTAGTTTTACATTTAACTATAAAACTTATTGATTATAAAACAATGATTGAAATGATAAAATTTTGATACATTTTCTGTTTGAGAATGTGTAACAGAAGATATAGCTGTGGTAGTAGATGTGGATGTTGATCCTGGTGTCAATGCTGATGTGGATACTGAGCTTGATGAAACATTTGTTATAGTAGTTCCTAAAATTTATATTTAATATATTATATGATATATTATTATATTGATATTATATTTGATATATAAACAATGATCAAAAATTCTCTTACCTTGAGCTTGAGCTACAGATCCAAGAATAACTCCCATTCGTGAATCCACAACAAGTTGTATATTACCCTGAGATCCATTTGCATTATTTAATACATTCAACTTAATAGATTGACTCTTATTTTGATTCTGTAATTATTAAATTATTTTTAAGATGGCACTAATATTATAGTATATATACAAATTTACATGTATATATGTATATATTACTTATAATATAACACTTACTACATTCACAATAGGTTGAGGATTATTTTTAACCGTTGTTTGTGCAGGATTTGAAGGCCTGGTATACGAGAAGATACAAACACTGAGTTTGCTAAAAGAGCAGCAATTGCAAAAAGATAACATCTATGTAGAAAATGATACCTACAATGTATATTGATAACCGTTGACATTGCCTGCTTGGCATACCAATTTACCTCCATGATCTTTAACCAATTCCTCTAAAGTAGCAGCAACCTAAAGTAAGTTAAAAAGTTAATCCACTATGTGAAATTAAACTAAAAAGATAATTTAGAAAACGAACAAAACATACTCTATCATAATTTTCTTTGAGTTCCAATCGTAACATTAATTGAGCTTCACTAAGAGGCTCTTCTGTACACTCCAAATTTAAAGTCATATGAGGTGGTCGACTGTTCGTTACTGAACGTGTAACCAATCGATTTTTTGGCATTTTTGTAAAATGAACAATTTTTCGAAAATGTACGGTACTTCCTACAGAGAGTAACATACATTTAACTCAACTAAAATTTCACTGTACGTAGTTGCCTGTCTTATGCAAGCAATATTGACAGTACATTTACACTTCATAGACTAAAATGGATTTCATACTAGAATAATCACAAAATTTCTTGATTTTCTTATTCATATGACTCTTTTCCTCTGATGACACTGATCGACTCAAAAATTAACTATGATGGCGACGCCGGTGACGCCGCCATAACGAAAACAATGGTAATGATTCACAGCACTGCATAATAATACTTTGTTAATACATATTAGTTCACTTACGAAACTGATAACATAACGATGATCACGGCAGCAAATACACAATGATAATAAGACAATGAATAGGGCAACAATGAACATATAACTTGTAAGAGATACGAGCGACCTCTATAACGAACAAACTATTTTATACTAATTTTTAATTCATAGTAATACATATATATATATATATATATAT
>NW_006263572.1:73291-79182 GCF_000469605.1 Apis dorsata
AATATTTTAGTTATTGAGATAAATTCATTATAAATATACTATAGTAAATATATATATATAATTTAGTACGAACATATATATTTTATAGCATATAATTCACCTAGCAACGTAATTATTTTTAATTATTCTTTTAATATTAAATCAAATATAAAAAAATGATAATAAAAATTAAATGCAGTAGAATTATTATTATAATATTATATTTAAACTTCTTAATATATTCTATATGACATATGATATATATTCACTCCAAATATATATATATTCACTTCAAAATTATATAAATACTATATAAATACTATGTAATATATATATAATATAATAAACAGACTTTTTGCAAATATTTTAATTTTTTTTTATATTCATTATTTTCTTATATATTTTAAAATTATTTATTAATTAAATAACAATAGGATCAAAATATATTTTTACAAAAAATATTTTTATTTTATATTTATTATTTGGCAAAAAAAGAATTAATTATTAATATTATTATTTAAGAAAAAATCTATTAATGGTAAAATTATATAATAAAAATCAAAATATTATACATAAGATATTATTATAAAAAGATATTTTATTATGATTTTTTATGAATCCTTAATATTAAAATGATTAGTAGAACAATTTGGAGGTGATGTTTCATGAAAATAAATCATTGGCCAATGACGTGCGATTGATTGACGATAAGTTGAATGATCCATTGCATGATAATATGGATAATATGTTTCACTACAAGGTCTCCATTGATCTTCATTAGAACCCACATGACACCTGCAACAAGTATATAAAAAAAAAAAAAAAATTGAAATTTGTTTTTTTAAATAAAAAAAGAATTAAAATCAATATAAATTGTACCAAGGATAATGATATCCTTGAGAAAATCCACATTGATGATTAGGCTCGCAACAATAATCCCAACTACCATGTTCATTTTCAGTTTCGCAAGACCAAAATCCTGTGATTTCATTTTGTTGACATATAGTACCATTTTTGCAAGGATAACCATTTACCGTATAACGACGAAATGGAGAAATTTGATTTGCTAATTTTTGTAACGTAAAAAAAAAAAAAAGACTGAATATAAATTGATATTTTTAAATTAAAAATATATTCATTTTTTGTTTTGTTTTTCTTACTTACAGTAAAAAAGATTAAGTTCATGTTCTAAAGTATCAGATTCAAAAGAAGGATTATTTCCATTAAACAACTTATGTTTATAATCTTGTTCATAGTTTTCATCTTTAAATTTGTTTTTCCATTGAGCAGGAGAATAAAAAATCGGTCTATTAGTATGCGTTCTTTCATGATCTAATATCTTTTGAGTGTTTAGATAATTGAACATATTAGGATATAATTCGCCATGTTTTTCATATTTTGGTGTTGCATTTATCATATTGAAAGCAGTTAAACTACAGTATGGATCAAACTCTTTCCATGTATATAACATGTGATCATTGTCACGAATATAATCTAAATTTGGTCTTAGATCTCGTATTGATATATCACTTAGAAAACAATTATTTTGTGCATTATCAATGGTAATACTACAAACAAAGTTATATGACAATTATTATAAAAAAATCGATATTAAATATATATATATATATATATATATTAATACTCATTTATTTACTTACATATAATTAAATGACATACAAGGTATCACACCGCTATTTCTCATTATCGAACATTTATTCAAGCAATCCGACTTTGTAACAGCTCGTAATGAAGATATTATTGCATGAGACATTAATTTACATGGTTTATGATATTCGGAATAACAAAGATGATCCATATACATTGGAGAGAATTCTTTGCCATATGGAGTAATCATATTTGGAATTGATAATGGTAAAGGATACATTTTGCAACCATGAGAGAGTATATTTCTCTCGTATAATTCAGCACCATCCATATCTGGCATATTGATAGGATTTATTTCTTCTGCCGGCCAATCACTTAAGAAACAATTTGACGATAGGTGTTCATGATTATCTATCTTGTGATTAACCATTGTATATTTGAAAACGAAACTTCTACAAATAAATTCTTGTGACGAAGTACATGCAAGTTGGCATTCTCCAAAATCTTGAACGAACAGTGATTTTTTCGTAACGTCCATCGGTATATTAAATCCACTTCTGATTCTTGAAAAACACTCTTCCGAAGAATATCGATTTGCTTTTTTTAAATGACAGATTTTAGTATCTGATGTTAATCCATAACTATCATAATCACGATTTGGTTCAAGATCCGTATAAAAATTTAGATCTTGGTAGGAATGATCGCTCAATAAACAATTATCAGTAGGATTTGTAGTTACTATGTTGTATCTATATGGAGTAAAAAAAAGAAATAGAAAAAAAAAATATAGACAAATAGATAAAATAAAATAAAATAATGATATTAATAATATAATATTATAATTTAATTCAAATTATCTATCTACTATTCTTTTATTCAAATTATACAAGATGATTGACTGTGACAATATAATGATATTTAATTGTGACAAAATAATTGAATCTTAGCTATTGAATTCTTAATACGATAAAAACAATTTGATGTTAGGAGGTATATGATCATTATACTCGTTAAATTTAAAATATTTACATGATAAATAAAATAAATAAAATAAATAAAAAAAAAAGAAATGATCCAAGTTATTAAATTTTTATCATTCTTTATACATATGATAAAAATTTTTATCTATTTCTCTTACCTGTAAGCAAAACTTTTACAAGAGAAATCTGTCTCATTGATACAAAATTCTTCGCATTGTTCCAAATCATGTGCCACGCAAGTCTTTCGTAAAATACTTCTGCTTAATTTTGAACCCGAAACAACTTTTATTGAACATTTTTGTGTCATTTGTAAATTTTCATGTTTCTCGTAATATGATTCTTTTGGAGCGGACATGTAATTATTATTATAATCGAATGTATTTCCATAAAATTTTCCACGAAACTGTTCATCCTCATTAGGAATAGAATGTTCTTGTATCGGAGAATGTTCCCCGAGTCGTGAGGAAATTGAAGATCTTATATCCGAATATTCTTTATCATAATTGATTAGAGAGCTAGGAAAAGTATTGTCATTAATAATATCGGAATAACGAGAATGTGAAGTTTTCCAATTGCGATTCCAATTTAAATCACGATAACGAGACATGAAACCTACAAAAGAAAATATCTTGTTTTTCTATCACATTTCTTTTATATTTAATAGATTTAATAGATAATATCCAAAATATAATAGTAGATATTTAAATAATAAATATCGATTAAATTCGTATATAGTTCAAGTTCAGAAATAGTGTGAAATAAAGGTAAAAAAAAAAAAAATTCTTATACAATATATCAATATATTATATTGTAATCAGATTTCTTTCATAATTGTCATACACACATACATATGCAGAATTATTTACCATTTTCGTAATGAGATTGTTTGCCAGAACGTGAGGGACCATTGGAAAAATCATTAGCTAATTCGCGATTAGATGAATAAGTTTCTTGATGAATATTACCCTCATGACCAAACCGTCTATTTTGATCATCATTTTGTTTATAATTTTTAATATGGTCTTTCCAATGGGATATACCACTATCACGCCACGTTGAAGAAGGGCAATTTTCAATCTTCTCATAGTAATCATAATGAGAATCGATTGAGAAATCTTCATCAATATCCATACAAGAATATGGTGTTGACGTCAGTTCGCACGTACATTTCGAATTAGTATTGTGTCTCCTCGAATGATAAGTAAATATTATTATGATCTATTATACTTGACTTATAATGATATATTCTGACTGAGATAATTATTGATTTTTATAAAATATTTTATTAAATATTTGATTTTCTCACTATATATTCTTCGAATCTCAATAATGTAAAAATGAAAAATAATTTTTAACACAATATTTTTAATATAAATATATACTTTGTCAGTAAAAGAAAAAAAAATATATTTATAATAGATATACCTATGATTAAAACCTTTACACACGAAAGTCTTTTCATAATCACATGCCTGATAACAATCTTGTAGGTTTTCACAATTTATTATGCGTTCAATGAATAATCCCATTATTTTCTTGCCAGGTTGTACTTTTCGATGACAAGTCATAACTAAATTTTTTAAATGTATATTATATATGATATATGGTACACTGTACAATGTATATAAAATTAATATATTTTAATAAGAAAATATTTATTTATATAAAATATACATGTGAATAAATTTTTAAACTTCTAACATTCTGTTATTTATAAACTTACGTGTGAAATCATCGTTATTACTTCTCTTCAAGATCGTTGAACTATGGATTGTATGAAGAAAGAACAATAAGAAAAAAAAATTGAAAAACCATGATTTTGTAAACATATTTGAATTTTTATTTTTCATTTCTTTTTTTTTAATTATCAACACAGACAGAATTTAATTTAAATTTTTCTTTATGTTATTCGAAACAATTGAATTTTTTTTTGTTTTTCTTCCCACAATGATTTTGATAATAAGCACAAAAATTAATTTTCATAATTATAATTCTTTCCAATCGATTATATCGATATAAACTATTAAATTTAAATTATTACATTTATCATGGATACATTTGAAATGAATATTAATCGATGAATAAATATCAACAGAAAACACTACACCCTTAAAGAAATGTCGAAAATGTATAAATATGTAAGATGAAAACAGTAAAACGTGTAAAAAGTGATGGTGAAATTACAGTTGTGCATGGTTTTATAGAAAAGTGAACGCTTTAGCTGCAATAGTGGGAGGAAATATTCACACGTAGGGAAGGGACATCTGATTGTTAAGATTTGTTTAGATTAGTTCTTAATATTCAAACATTTGTTTTCACAAATACTTTTCTCTTTATAAAATAATTATACATTTAACAAAACAATTAAATTATATTTATATTGCTTGCTTATTATTTTGAAATTAAATTATTCATTTTTTTTATATCCATTGTTTTTCCTATTCTGTTTCATTATTCTAACTATTTATAAAACGAAAGATTAATTTGATTTTGTAATTTTTTTTAATATTAAAAATTAATTATTAACATTTAAATATAGAGATTTTCATACCTATGTGTACCTATCAAAATAATGTTACTTTAAAGTCGAACAAGTTCTATTATTTACGTCCTTGGAGATTCGTCAAGGATACAAGATGCAATTATTTCAGCTAGCTCAGCCATTTTAATTATAGAATAAAATTTGAAAAAATCAATGATTTACGTGTACGTTTAATATCGATTAACTGTTATTTCTAAGAAAATAGTCTCATAACATTTGCATTAAAAATTATAAGAAAAATAAATAGAAGAAGAAAAGATCAATAATTCATTATTTTTTCTATTTTAATTCAATGAAAACATTTATTAAAATACTATTATTAAAAAAATGATAATATTTCTTTTTGATAAAAATTTATTTCTTTTGAAATTTATAGATATAAATTAATTTATAACAATACAATATCGTTAACTTATATCATTTGTATAAATTATATTACAACTTACCAAAATGATCGATTGGGATTCTTCCATTTTTGTTTTTAATAATATCCAGGATATTATGGTTATCATCAGAAAAAGAATATCTATCACGATTGATGAATAAATCATAAGTACCAATGGGCCCATAATTTTCCATGTCATTTTTGTTTCTTAAAATTTCAAACAAGTCCTTCTATATTTGATTGAAATTATTGCATTCAATAATTAAATTAAATGCATATTAATCACACAATTCACAATGCTTAGAAAAAGAAATATAAATAGTATAAAGAAAAATATAGAATGGTAATAAAGATATTGTATATATTCGCATGTGTATATATATATATATATATATAT
>NW_006263572.1:79376-91173 GCF_000469605.1 Apis dorsata
AATATTATAAAGAATTCTAAATATTAATTAAAAATATTAAAATGAAGTTAAATGTAAGAGAATTATGAATATTACAACTTAAATAACGATTGCATAAATGAAAATAGAATGATATTACGTATAATCATATTAATTAATCAATATCAAATTATTTAATTTCTTTCTTAATAACTTAGAGATAATTCTATTTTAATGGATTATTCACGATTGTAGAATAAACAACTTATGTATTTATAAGTATTTATAAATATGTATTTATAAATATAAAGTATTACCTTGAAAATGATAGTGTATTATGTGGTGTTAATAATATTGGCTCTGATTTTGATAATAATTTTGAGAAAGAATTGTCGTTATTTATCATAAATTCTTTTTTAATCAATTTATTTATTTTCATTAGATGATTTTCATTTTTATGATTAAAACTTCTATATATACGATCAAAATCACACAATAATGAATCTTGTCGCTTTCTCGCGTAAACATCGTATTCCGGATGAGTTTCTAAATTTTCTAACACCGGTATCTGTGAGCTAATCAAACAGGTACTGTTACCTTTCACACCAACACTAAAAAAAGAAGAAAAAAATTAAAAATAAAAATAACAGAAAAAATAAATTCCATCGAAAAATATATAATTTTATATAATTTCTAGTTTATTCTTTAACATTCAATGAATATCGACGATATGAAATAATAATATCGTACCCGAATGAAAATGCATTGCAAATATGTTTATTTTTTAAACAATATTCTTCACATTCAGTTAAACTTATAACATTACTCCGTAATACGATGTCCATATCTTGTAATTTAGAACCAATGGATATTCTTGTATAACAATCTAAAGCAAAAATCTATTTTTATCTTTATCGTTGCATAATTTATATATATTTTTTATATCTTATTCAAATATAGAATTCATTAATATGAATTACCATTCACAATAGGTGTTAAACGATTATCAATCGTAAGACACAAAATATATAAACATTGTTGAAGAATATTGAAAATTTGAAACAGTAGTAGCAAGGATATATGACACAGTGTGAACATTTTAATAATTCGATAATCGATCAATAATTTGAATTTTTTTTCTAATTGTGATTTATTATTTATTATAATTATTTGAAAAAATAATTGAGTAAAAATTTAATTCAAAAATAGGGAATTTTCGAATTTACATTCACTGTTATTATAAAACTTCATAACAATATCAAAAGCGCAATCATACATCTTACACTAGATATATACTTTAATTGAAATAAAATAATTGAAATAAATTTTCCAATAAAGTTTCTGAAACATTCAACGATCTAAACTTGACTGAGAATACTAACGAACAATAGTTCTCTCTTATACAAAACGCAAAGAGAATTTACCAAAGCCGCTATTACGTTAGAGACGTTTCTCTGTCCGTTTCTTCCCTTCTTCTATTGTAGATTTAGACACTCATAGACACGAAGCAACTCTTTCAATGTGCATTCGCAGTAGGTACATTGTTCTCTTGCAGTTATATATAACGTAAGTTCAAATAGCGCGCTTTTTTACGCAATTGGTCGTATAGAATGAATGGAACTAATTATTTTACTTTACAATACAACTTTACTTCGTGTCTATAATTATGTACAAACAGATAAAATTATATACAAAATAAATTAATGATCGGAAATAGATCGAAGAAAAATATAATAATAAATATGAACTTGTATTTTAATATCAAATATATGATATTTTCTGAATTATAATATAATTTTAAATTGTCATCTATATTAATATAATTTCCTGAATGAATTCTTATAGAATGAATCATTTATTATGAATTAACAACTGAAGGTATACTAAAGAAATGCTTATATAACGGAAGTGAGACAAATTAGACATAAACAAAGCTGTGGGATGCGTTACGCTTCGCGAAGCCTGGCCCAAAGAATGAATGACTCACCTCACTTTACGATACACCTCACCCGTACTTATTAGCACAAGAATTCCTTTATTTGCTTTATTATAAATATATATATATTAAATAATACTGTATTAAATAAATAAATTTCATATATTAAAAGCGTTAGAACCAGGCTCCAAATTAAGAAATAAATAGCATGTACAATTTAATTTGATTTAATTTAATAATAATAATATCATTATTAATGGCAATATATAAACATTTATCTTATAATAGCATTCAATATGGCAGTTAAAGCATAAAATATATTTTACTTTTTTTAAAAACTTATTAGAAATGCTAACATAAATCAAAATTTATAACAAAATTAATGAATATATTTTTTTGAATCAAAAATAAGAATGCTCGCATTCATTTATGTTTGTGCATATTTACATAAAAAAAAGATTTAGATTTTATCTCAAATAATTATTAAAAAACAATTATACAAATTTTATCATATTTTAGAAATCAAAATAAAAAATCAAAGACTAGCAACATGCATATGGTCTTTCTTGCATTCCATGAGCAATACTAAGATTTTGAGCACTTTCCTCGATAATTGGTGTAGATAACATATCTGTATTGTTCCAATTCAAATTTGTTGATTCATATACTCTGATTGATGTAGAATCACATTCGGCTGAAGATAATTTAAGGAGACCACTACCAATAGCCAGAAATACATTTTTAATTCCTTCGTTTTGGAGAACTGATGTTTCATGATAACTTGCACCAATTTTTGTAGCATAAACTCTACCCTCTTCCGCATCAACTTGGCGTTCTTTTGTTAAATCTGATTTGTTTCCAATTACAACTAATGTCATAACTTCTTCTACATTTCTTCGAAGTTCTGTTACCCATCGTTTCATTGCTGCAAATGTATTGTATTGAGTTAAATCAAATACCAACATAGCTGCATTAGCATTTCGATAGTACATTGGTGCCATTGACTTAAATCTTTCTTGTCCTGCAGTATCCCATACCTATATCCGGTAATAAAAATATTCAATAAGTATTCAAAAAGTATAAATATTCAATTTTAATAGAAATATTTATTATAATGTTATTTTGAAAATGTTTATAAACTTTTAAAAAATGTTAAATTTATTCAATATATTTTAACAAATAAAAAAAGAAATATAAAAAATATAAAAAAATAAATTTCATGCACATTCATTATATCTTATTAAATAATTATATGAATATAATGAGTTTAAAAAGATTTGAAATATATAATTAATATTATAAATATTATAGTACCCGTAGCATTATTCTTGCATTTTCTACATTTAATTTACAGGTAAAAAATGATGCTCCAATTGTAGGACTCAGATGCTCATTACATGATTTTCCAATATAACGCATAATTATACTTGTCTTACCAACACCTGAAAAAATTGATAAAAATTAAATAATATTATTAAAAATATTATAAACAATGGGTTAACCTAAAAATATTTTTGAATATTCTTATAAAATTAAAAAACTAATTAAAAAATTATATAAAATATGTAATACAGAATATTTTAAAAGAAACAAATATATATATGCATAAATGTGTATATATATATATATATATACACACAGGAGGTAAATATGAAATATAAAATAAATGAAAGAAAATTAATAAAATTATAATCAATTACTTTCTTATTTTCAAATAAAATTTACCTTGTGAACCCAATGCAACTACTTTTCCCTCTAAAATTTTCATTTTCTAACTTAAAACATAATGCATGATGCAAGCACTTTTATTTATTCTTCATACGATTTAATAACAAAGTAAATATTATTAGTCATTATGCACATTCAAAAACAGGATAAGGTAGAGTAAGAATTGATGATTAATGCCATCTTTTCAGTGATTTTAAAAAGATAATTCTTTGAAAAGATATCTTTTAAATACAATAGATGGCGCTGATGATCAATTCTTATTCTATGTATCTTCTAGATTTTTTCTTCTTTCTTTATATTTTATTTGCGACACTCTGGAGATGGCACTGATTTCAATATTTTTATTCTTTCTCTTTCCTTTTTCTTTTATTTTTTTCCCTTGTCTATATTTGTTCTCATTAGAGCGTAATCACGAACAGATAAGGATTTCAATCGAACATTTCTTTTTTTAACCATGATATGTTTTAATTTTTAGTGCAAAAAATATAGATAAAATTTTTGTTTTATTATATATTATATATTACTGATGATGTCGCAAAATATATGTAATTTTATATTGAAATTCAATTATATTTTAATTTAAATCATCATATATTGCAATTTTATTTTGAATCAAACCAATAACATTAAGAGTAATACTAAAACGATAAAAACTTCTGTTCTTGAAACATGCGAAAATGTATTGAATGTAGGTTAATTCTATAATCTCGTTTGTGGAATAAAGTTCAAAATTCTTTTACCATTCTAATGTCATTTTCAACATTAACTCAGAAAATAAAATCATTTTCGTCTGTGATAAAATTATAATTGTTGCAATATTAATATTTAAAATTGCAATGTAATTTTAATATAAAAATATCATAAATAATAATATTAATATTTTAAAGTATTAAGCGAAAGTAAATTGAGGATCATTCTACTATAAAAATAAAAATTTGAAAAAAATTGCAGAAATAACTATTAAAAATAATTTATTAAAAATAAAATTTTAATTTGAAATCTATAATTATTATAAATATTTTACTATAAATATTTAAAAAAATTATAAGTTAATATTGTATTGATAACATCAGCACAATTTATAACCACCATAATTATGTTTAGTTATGTTTATATAGTATATAATTATGTATTATTTATTAGGCATATTGTAATTTAAAGATTAAATAATAGCAATTAATATAAAAGAACTGATTAATATTATATATAATGCTTTAATAATAAATGCATTCTTAAACAAAAAGTATATACATAATTAAAAATAATTATTTTAGTATATACTATACTAAAAATGAAATAAATATAAACTTTTTATTTTTTTTTTTGTTTTTTTACGTACTATTAACATATTTTGTATATATTAGTTTCAGTTTATCATATTGATTTGAAACTTTAAAATTCTTTTTATTAATATATTATATATTATGTATTATTTGAAAATTATCTTTTATTTAAAGAAGTAGATCTTGATTTGTAATCTTTATGCAGGAAAATCTATATAATGATCGATTATTTGATATATAATATCTAATCGCATTAATATATACTATATATATATATATAACTAGTAAAAATAAATGATAAAATTATGAATTATAATATTGCAAATAACAGTTATATAATATAATTTTGATTTTTATATACCCGATTTTAAAAAGATCTAAAAATTACTTGTATAATGATAATAAAATATTTACTAAATTTTTTAAATATTAAATTTGTAAAAATAATCAATATTTTTTGTTTATTATCAATGACATTGATATAAATTGTATTTTTATCTTCTTATGTTTCATTATTTGTCCGTTGTAAAAATGTAATTATTTTAAATGTAATTAATAGTGTAGTTTTTTTATGAATTTATTTTTTGTAATAATAAAAAAAATAATTTTTATTTAAGTAAATTTTACAAGTTTGATACGTTAAGCATTTAAATAAAATAACAATTAGGAAAGGAAAAAAACAAAAATAGAAAAAGAAAGAAATATGAAATAAACTACCAAGAGAAAGAATAAGAGTTAGAGAGAGTGAGAGATAAAGAGAAGGAGATAGAAAGAGAGAGAGTGGTCCTTTTGGATGCTACATTTCTGTTCCTCATCAGTAGTCAACCTTTCTTCGCAGTGTCATCCGGTGATCGGCGAAGGAAAGACATCACAGTGATTCCGATCGCGATGGAAATGTAATTCAAATTAAACACCTGTTACTTTTATCGTACTAAGGATCGTACGCTTTTTATTTAATATTCGTTATCGGTCGTGAATTCGTGAGGCAATTGGTCGAGAATCGGTGCGTTTAATCGCTTACCCACGTGTGTGAATGCTGTGTGTATGCGTGCATGTGTGTACTGGATAAAAAATCAATTCTAAAATTCATAATCGGAAATAAATCATTAATTAAAAATGATAAAAACGTACATAAATAAAAGGAATTTGTATATAATTAATTTTCGCTATTCTACAGTGTGAAATAAATTGTCACATCCATATTCTATATAATCTATAAGATATAACTATCTTTTTTGAATTTTACATTGCGAGAATAAGAGAAGAAAGGAAAGGTATATGAAATATATAAAAATGGAGATTGTGTTACCAAATGTGTTTCGATGAGTCGATTCATGTCAAGTCAAATTGCCATTGTCAAAGTCGAAAGTTACCGACTCGAACTTTCACTAATAATCAAACGGTGTAATGCTACGGTTTCACGCGTATACCGCACGTTCACGGGGCATCGTAAGTAACTGAGAACGTATTACGAAGCCACCACACGAAGAGACGATGTGCCACTTGTTTCGATGACCTGGTTTCTCAACCCACTTTTCCACCGGACCACACTTCATACATGTGAATGCCTTCGCTACGCTTGGTGTATCTTACGGTACACGGACGATACACAGAAAAAAATACCGAGTTCAGAAACGAAATTAAAGAAACAGTATTTGTACCGTGTTTCCTCGATCAAAATTTCTCGATTTAAGTTTAACTATGTACTACTTACTAGTGAAAACAAGTATATACGTAGGTATGTCTATTTTGTAGGATCATTTTATCATTGGATTTTTGTGCGCAATTACCTACTGAGAATAAAAATGCGATCAATCAATGGTATTCTACATAATGTTGCATTTATCTGAACTTGATTCGAAATAAGAAATTAAATAGAGAAAAAGGTTCTAGCAACAATGACAAATCATCGATTGAACTTTTTATTGCGATTTCGTTCAAATAAATCAGAGGAGGTATGCACACACACACACGTAAAAGTACTGAATGGTATTTAATATTAACGTTTGAATAAGATCAACAAACAAAATTACTTTGAAAGAATAGATATTACATAAAAAAATATTCATAAAACTTTTGTAAAATATAAAAATTTCGCTTCATGCTACCTTTGCATTAATGGACTGATGAAAAACTAATATACTAATATACAAACTAATATACAATATCGCCAGAAATCAAATTTTTGTTGATCATTCATTAAATCATTAAGAGGAAAAAAGAAATGAATTGGTTGGCAAGTTTATTTTTGATTCTGTTCTATATTGGATTCTATTGTCAAGCCGAAAACAGGAAAAATGACCGGTATTTAAAAAATTTTGGTGAGTTTGAGTCGATAAGAAGAAGCGAATACCATATTTATATCTTTTTCTTAATTTTCACGAAAATATTTAATGCATTAATATCGATTACACACTAAACATTTTGGCAGAACGTCAGTCATTCTTTTGCATAACGTTTTGTGCTAATATAATTACACATTTCTAGATCTAGATACAAAGAAGGAAACTACAATGGAAAATGTAATCGATTCAAAAGGACAGTCACGTTTTTTCGACGAACTCGGATGTAAGTTTTATGCGAATATATTTATCGCAATTAAAAATTAAACGATTGATTGAGAAAATATTAATATAATTAATATAATCGATAAAAAATCGTTATAGTTGAATCATTATTCCATTATTTTTATTTTTCTTTTTATTTTATTAAATATCATATACTTAACTTTGATTTTCATCATTCATTTATTCGCCCATTCACTCATTTGTTTGTCTATGAAGAATATCTTAACTTAAAAATTTTCTATTTTAATACATTATAAAAATATGAGTCTCGGGCATTATTCATTAACTGGACGAAATGAATAAAATAACGAAATAGATATGCATCGAAAGAAAGAACAATTGTATCATTACTTGGAAAAGAGAATGTTAAAATACGGAATGTTATACGTGGGAAAAGAAGAGGATGGAAAAAGATGGAAAAGAAAGGATGTAAGAAAGATAAGGTAGGGGGAAGAAAGGAAAAGAGAGTGAAGAAAAGAATAAGTGGGGAACCAATGTTAGAGAAGATACGCTATCGTAGCAATGAGAAAGCTAACTGTTGGTGAAAGCCAGAAGCGCTTCTTTAGATGCCGGTAAAGTCTCGTCAGTCGATAGAATGCATCAATTCGTAATAGGTTAGGTAAAAAAATTAATTTTTCAAAGTGTTGGAATGAAAAGTTGCTATGTATGAACATAAATGGTGATTGAGATGTATAATACGTGAATGTTGTTAATCGAGGACACATTTCTCGAGGCATTTTAGAAAAGGATAAATTTACGAGGTGTTACCGTGATCAAAATATATTATTTTGAATAACATCCTTGATAGGTGATACACACATATATATATATATCCCTTATCGTATCGATTAATAGAATGAAAATAAAATGTCGAAAATACAATTTTTTCGATTTTTGGATTATTACCAATTTGTGCATTTTTTAACGATAACAAATATATCGATGAGGTCAAGAATTTTATCGATAGAATTTAATTAATATACAATTATGGTACGAATTGTGACAAAAATTCATTAACTCAATCTAATTTATTTAAATGATAAATTAGAAAAATATCGGATCATGAGTGTCATTGCAGTGGTACACGTGTTTCTAACAGTAACCGTTACTGCATTCAAATACAGTAATTACGATACAGTGACTTATGATCGTCCTTTGGTTACTTCTACACCGTCTTTGCCTCATTCATACAATTGGTATTCGAAATTGCAGAGATCTAAGAAAAACGAAAAAACAGAGAAATTCACATTATTATCTACTGGCCAATTTGTAGAGCAAGATCCTTTGAATTTATGGATCGACAGGCAATCAAACACAAGAAATCTCAGAGAAACGAGAACACTGGATAATAGTTTGGGGATTGGAAATCCATTTGAACGAAAGACGCGAAAGGCGACATACAAAATTGATACCTCTGCACAAGATATCGAAATAAAAGAATGTTTCGACTCAAAGAAGAGAAACTCATGGAATGGAGATAACGATCATTTTGACAAATTTCGAAATACAATTGTTCGAAGAACGTACATAGGAAACAAAGATCAATCTCAAGATAAGTTGGATCATTTGAAAAAAAAAAATTTATCAGAAGGTAATAATGGAATTGGAAATCGAGAAAGACAAATTCGAGGAAGATTTATAATTGACGATATTAATAATGATAGCGAAAGTTATATTGCAATCTCAGATAATTCAAACATTCAACAAAGGCAACAATTAATACGTGATATCGATGATAAATATTTAAATGATACGGACGAAGAAAATCATTTTCTCAATTTTCTTGATCGATTGAAAAAAAAAATGAATAGCGAAGACATTGAACAATTGACATCGATGAGTTACAGACAAGGAAGGAAATATAAATTAACCAGTCAACAACAAGGAACACTTCTCGTCGAGGCTTTAAGAAAAAAACGAAATTATACAGGAGATCATCGAGGTCACAATAATGATCTACAAAATGGCATAATGGACATGCTGGGTAGAAGTAGGTTTCGTATAATAAAAATCGAAATCAAAGGGGGGATGATATTCTACGTGAAAAATAATTTAAGCTTTAAAAGAATCAATCAGCCTAAAAAATCCTTATTTTTTTCTAAAATAAATAAAAAAAAATAAAAAATAGTGTAAAAAATATAGTGCGAAAATAAAAATAATAGATAGTGAATAATATATGATCGGTAATTTGATTGCAGATGATTCAATTATCGCTTTAAAATTTTCGTTCGAACAATCTAAGTTCTAATCGTTTGACTTTCCTACTCGATCTCGACACTATGAATCCTCGATTTCACTTATGAAATCATTATTCGAAACGAAAGCACCCGTATGTATTTATCTCAAGAAACAGACCGAAAGAAAGCAATGCAGTCTTGTATGATGACGCATTGGGACATTTGGCCAACAATGCTAGACAGGACGTGACAGGACATTACGGAAAAAAAGAAAAGAAAAAAAAATATAATTTGTTAACGATATTAGTAAACGAACAAAATAACAGTAATTAACATATTAAAATTATTTTTATCGTATATTTATATATAATGATATAGTATAGTAGATATAGTAGAATTCTACTTTATCGAAGTTGTTCTTTATTTATATAAAATAATTTGTAATAATTAAAATTTATATGTTATTATATATTATGATGTATAATAATTATATAATTGATTCTTTCACTAATTGTAATTTCTCACTGAAATGCGTATTCGTTCGCATTCAGTTATAAATGAATTTAAATTCGATAAAAGTGCATTTAATCGAATGTAATTAAAATTTCATAATCAATATAACTAACTAATTATAAATATAAATATTTACATCAAATATATATATATTATATATGTATATAATACGTAATATATACATCATGAAATAATATATTACAATATATTTCTAATAAAATTGTAAAGAAATTGTGCGTGACTGGAAAATGATTTGTTTCAGTGATACCACAAACGTGTACATATAAAGGAACAACATTCGACTGTGGCCTTAGTATTAGTTGTGTTCTTGGAGGCGGTCGTCCAGTCGATCTTTGTTCTGGAGGGTTAATATGGAGTTGTTGTGTCGATGATGATGACATTCCTGATAAAGTACCACGACCAACAATTGGATTATTACAAAATGCTAGTGAGTTTTTACCGACTCTTTTTTTCAATTTTTTTCTTCTTTGACATTTAATTCAACTATGATTATGTCGAATATCAAGTGAATCTATCGATTAACTCCTCTTTCTTCAATTTTGAAAATACATTGTAAAAGACAAAAAATTTTCTTATAAACTATATAAATTAATCAAAACTTAATCAAAACAACGGTTAACTTTAATTTTCGAATTATTTGCAAAAAATTTTTAATACTATTTATATGTGATGCATTCGTGATAGTGTATGCATCAATATGCTATTTCTCAACAATTTCAAGCTTATTAAAATTGATAAAAAAAGAAGCTAATCAGTTTGACTCGAATATCATTATCCTTGATTAATCATCACTTACAAATCTTTCGCGATAAAGATAATTTTAAGTTTAATAATTTAATATAGTTTAGGGGGGGAGGGAGAAGGGAAAGGGAACAGTGCAACGATACAAAAAATAGGAATTACATATCAACTTGGATGTCTTCTGTTTTTAAATATATGAAAACAATTAATTGTGATTAAAAATGATAAATACAGTCTACGTGTAAATTATAATAATGTTTTTGGACCAAGTGAAAATGACGATTAATAAAAAGAGGGTAAAATCGAAGTTGTTTAAACATAGCACTTTCGTTAAACTTGGCAAATCAACATCCCTATGTGGACGATGATGTGCAAATCTACGACAATGCGGCAAGGCCGAGCAAGCCAACATACAGTAGTCAGGATGAGCATGGAACAAGCTACCCGTATGCTGACATCGCGAACAAACCAACAACCATTTATGAGTCTTCGCATATATGGAATTATGATCGGCCTGTGTATACGAATCGTCCATCGGTTTATCATCCGCTCCAGCTTGATTATCCTCAGGATGAATATGATGCCACTTACCCCGATGTTTCGGGAGTGAACATCCCAAACGAGGACGTCTCAAACTCCGTGGATTATTCCAAATACCGTGGTAATCCGCAAGTCAAGTTGCACAGTCAAAAGTTTTGCACTGCGAATATTCTATTCCGAATTTTTTTCCGAATTATCTATCCTGATGTTGTTTTTGATTATAATTTGAAAACTGTATTAGATTTTTTTCTAATATATATAATGTATATACCGATGTATTCTTTAAAATTTCTAACATTTAAAATTTGATTACCAATGATTTTTTTTTTTTTT
>NW_006263572.1:91304-95034 GCF_000469605.1 Apis dorsata
CTAGGAAATGAAGAAAGCACGTTTCTTCGCTTGATATTTTCTTCTGTTTCACTTTGCACGTTTCATATGTGGCTTTATTGCTATCATTCACGTACAAAATAAATATCAGGTGAAGGATAATAAAAAAATAAAAAATGAAAAAAAGAAAAAGAAAAGAAGAAAAAAAGAGTGGGGAATTTAATATTCACGCGCTATTAATAATAGCAAAAATAAGCAAGAAATAAAATCAAAAACCGAAAAATATTTGGAAATGTATTTGTGATAAATCAGATATATATATATCTATTAGTTATCTTATAGTAGGCTTATTATCTTTTTCTATGATCACATGCATTACTTTAGCTTTATTTTTCATAGTAATCCATAAAAATATTATAAGCTTTCATATTTTTTTACAGGTTGCGGTGAACTTTATACAAGAAGTAATAGAATCGTGGGTGGACACAGTTCCAGTTTTGGTAGTCATCCATGGCAGGTAGACTTATCTCAAAGAATCATTCTATAAAATTTGATAGATTTTTATAACAGAAAATTAATATTTTTTTAATTTGTTTGTTATATGTATATTTATTTTATACTGTTTTCTTTCGATTTTCAGGCTGCTATTATTAAATCTGGATTCTTAACAAAAAAATTATCATGCGGCGGGGCTTTACTCAACAACAGATGGGTTGTTACTGCCGCCCATTGTGTAGCAACGTTAGTATAATGAAATACATATGTAGTATATGAAATACACAGAAATTTTATATATAAAAAATTTTTAATTCAAAAAATTATATTCAATGTTTTTCTTTTTTCTTTTTTCATATAGAACACCAAATGGTAACTTGAAGGTGCGTCTTGGTGAATGGGATGTTAGAGATGCATCCGAACGATTGCTACACGAAGAATTTAATGTTGAAAGGAAGGAGGTAGATAAAAGTTAAATTTTCAAGTTATAAGTGAACACATGTATGTGGATGTGCATAGAAAGAAACAAAAATGAAAGTAGAAAAGTAGAAGTAGTTTGAAAAAAAAGCAAGTTTGAAATAAATAATCCAGATTTATTATTATAAAAATTATAGGTTCATCCACAATATTCACCGACCGATTTCCGGAATGATGTAGCATTAGTGAAACTTTCGAGAACAGTGGCGTTCAAACAACACATCGTACCTGTTTGTTTACCGGCGAAAAATCTCAAAATTTCTGGACGTACGGCAACAGTTGCTGGTTGGGGTAGAACACGACATGGGCAAAGTTCAGCACCAACAATTCTTCAAGAAGTTGATGTTGAAGTATGTATTTATATTTATACTTTGCAAACATATATATGTAATGTAAGCATATATTAATATGAGAGTCAAAAAATAAGTTTTGTGTATTAAATTCGGTTAAAATTTAATATAACAATATCATTTCATATTTTTGTTATATTCATATTTTCGTTTATCAATCATGAAATATGTCGCATTCGTTGAAAATATCGTTCAAATTTAAAATCCAATATGAATAATAATATTATTAAGTTTCATCAAAATAATTTAAATACACAAAAAAGTTTAGACGAATGCAACTCACTATTTTGATTCATTCTAATAATATATCCATTTTTTCCTATTTAAACTGAAAATGAAATAATTTTTAGGTAATTCCTAATGAAAGATGTCAGCGTTGGTTTAGAGCAGCTGGAAGGCGAGAAACTATACATGACGTTTTTTTATGTGCAGGTTATAAGGAAGGTGGGCGAGATTCTTGTCAGGTAAAATAAATTTATAATTTAGATAAATGTGTGCGATATTATAAAAAATAAAAATATCTTATTAAATAATGAAATTCAAATATTTATAAATTGTTTGAATAGGGAGATTCTGGTGGTCCTTTAACTATGTCTGTAGAAGGAAGACATGTATTAATCGGTCTTGTGTCATGGGGTATTGGATGTGGTCGTGAACATTTGCCTGGTGTATATACGAATATCCAGAAATTCGTCCCCTGGATCGACAAAGTTATGAGTTAAATTTCATAATTCAAAAATATGGAATCAATAAAATACAAGAATTATTCAAACGAGAATAATTTAAAGAGGCAACGATATGCAGAAACGATATACTTTATAATATAAATACTTTAACTATTTTCTAAAAGAAAGTATTTATATGTTTTTTATTTTTTTTTGTTTATTTATTTTTTTAATAATATTAATTGGAATATAATCTCCAAATTATTAAGAAAAATTTTTGTTTTTATTTCTGCATAAAAACAAATAATAAAATAAAAAAAAAGTTACAATTCTTCAAAATTCGTGCATTTTTTATTTTTATTAATAGGATTCATTCATTTTCTTATTTCATTCATTTTTAAAGCTTTGATTAATTATTTGTATATTTATTTATAGATATTTTTTATATCTACTGACGTAAAAAATTTTTATATAATGTAGTTGTTAACTAAATTTGACTTATTAAAATTTCAAAATTTTAAAATTAAATTAAATTATGAAGATGATACAGTTACCTATTTTAAAACTAATTAAAACTGAAATTATATATAAACATTATATTCTTGAATGAAACAAGAATAAGAATTTAATTAAAAATTTTTTTATTACAATCAAGAGAATGATATTATCGAGAAATATTAAAATTATCATCGGTTGATATATAATTCATATTCTCTTAAGATATGCTTGAATTTGAAATGATTATATAAAAATATTTCACACTTGAAAATCAAAAAAAAAAAAAAAATAATAATAATAAGAAAATTATTATATAATATAATATTTTATTTATAAGAAAATTAAGAATGAGATTCGTTGGTAAAAAAGGAAATGATAAATCACAAATGATAAAATAGAATTGGTTATGTTACGTGTACATAAATATAAATAATAAATATATATAGTATGTAATATAAATATATTACATCATATTAAAAATTATTAATTAAAATCAAAATGATTTGTTAAAGAAATTAAAAAAAATAGAGTAAAAAATATTCAATAATTAGAATACTAGATAAATTAGACTAACATAAATATATATATATAATAATTAATACAGTTATTAATATTTTATCTTAATAAAACAAAACAATAACAATAATTAGTTAAGAAGATAACTTATTCAAAAATATTAAAAATATTGAAGAATATGATTTATAAATAATCATATATAATAATCTTTATTAAATATTAATAAAGATATATGTAAAATAAATATGTATAAATGAGTAAATTAATCAAATATTTTAAATGAATGATAAGTAAATGAATAATTAATGAATGATTAAATACGTAATTTAATTAATTAAATACATGTCAATCCAAACAACAGATAATGGCTATTAGTAATTATGAAAAGTATCTTATTTTTGCTTGTTAATAGCTGAGTAACAATCGGATAAAACAAGAAGAAAATGTGTTGCAGAAAGAGTAATATAGATTATATATATATATAGAAAATATAAATATTAATATAATAGAAAAAGAGAAAGAGAGACATAGAAAGAAAGTAATAAAATAGATGAGAGAAGAGAGAGAGAGCTGTGGAAAACAAAGAGCGACTAGGTGAAACGTCGAGACGTGGGCGGAGGGTAAGTTGCTAATTAGAGCCAGATTAAACGCTTGTCTGGGGAACCATTTTCCTTGCCGTTCCTCGCCGTTCCTCGGTAGAAGACGAGTGCGAAGAGAGAGAGAGAGAGAGAGAGAGAGAGAGAGAGAGAGAGAGAGAGAGAGAGAGAGAGA
>NW_006263572.1:95539-97770 GCF_000469605.1 Apis dorsata
GAAAGTAGGAAAGGGTGGCTAAGGTTGCAACAGGGAGGGGATAACTCGACTCCGGTTGGAGGCAGGACCGAGCTTAATGAAAAGTGTTTGCCCCGTAAAAGTTAAGATTAATTGGCGCTCGGGGGATGGTTACCGCGGTAATCAGCCAGTGCCAGTGGTTTTCAAACGTACGGTACATACTTGTTTCGCGTTAAATTGTATCTTGTTTACGATTTCGTTTTTCACTATTTTTATCATTTTTTTCTATTGAATTTTACTCCGACATAAGATCTATCATTTTTTTCACGTATTATATTAATTTTCTATTAATAGAGGTAATTTTATTTAATGTCCATTTAAATATACATAACAAATACACATTTGTTAAATGTTGATGAAATATTTTATAAAATAAAATGATAAAATCGATGTTTAAAAGCTCCAATCGTAACACGAGTGCAATTGCTTCCGCGGTTTTCATGGATTTCATGGTTCTCGTGGCTTTCGTGGCTTTTGTGGTTTTCGTTTGATAAGTTATACGTGTATAAATACGTGCACACTATAAATTATGAAGTTGAAATATACGAAATTGTTTCCCTAGATCGGAGTTACCGTACCGATTTCAATTTCAGTTGAGCATTACTGAAACGAGAGGTTAATTTGGCGACACCTAGTTTCATTAACAACGCCATTAAAAGTAATGGGCGGTGAGGGCCGAACTTGACGATGCGGCCACATGGGGGCCGGAAGATTCTAATTAGGAGATAGACCTCGAACTGTGGCGAGGGTCGAAGAGTTGAAAAGTCGAATGCAAGACAATATTTGGAAAATGGAAGGAAGGAAAGAAGTAAGAAATTAGCCAAAATACGAACGAAAAGATTAATATTATTTAAGTGTTACATCATTCGATGTTCGTAAAATTATTCGTAATTGAATATTGCTTGTTAAAATCGCGCGATACGTATCTATTAAGTTAGCAATTGAGAATTTTATACNATCACTGATACGTGATTATATATTGTCGAATAATTATCACCTTTCGGCTCTCGTGTTTCTCCAGATTTCTCGATACTTCGTGTTTTCCAATACTTTGAACCGTTTAAATAAAACCGAATCTAGCAAAGAGGATAAAGTATGATTAACAGCATTTACATATACACAAAAAAACAGTGCCAAATCGATACATGACATCAATTAAGATTTATCTATCGCGAGCGATACCTAATCGAAATATTAATCAAACAATCTTATCCCTAAGATAAAAACAGATGAATTAACCATCAAATCGTTAATTACTTTTGGGATAACAAGACTTTAGATGGTGTTTGTCCTAAATTGTTATCATTAAATATGTGAAAGTTACGACGATCCACCAATTATAATTATCAATCGTCGTAAGTTTAATAAATCGAACTTTGTACTTCACGCAAACATATTTCACGTAAATAACGTGTGCATAGATACAATTTATGTATCTAACTATATATTATTACAAGTAGTATTATAAGCAAACATTGATATTTTTTAATTAAATTATTTGAAGAAGAGAGAGAGAAGAAAAACAAGAATGCAAACTAGATTTTGAAAATTTGAATTTATCTAGTGAGTTTGAAGAAGAAGGGGCAAAAAAAAAAGGGAAGGAAAAATAAGCTAGGTTTATCGTGACGAAGCATAATCATCGGTCAAAAATTTGTGTATTTGCTCGATAGTCAAAGGTTGAAAGGTGCTACCTGCATTACTTACTTACTACACACACACATACACGTATAAATGCACGTGCACGTAAAATTGAGAATTGTAGTCACAAAGAGATGTATTTAATTATTGCGACTTAAAAATAATAATAATGCAAGTTATTACAAAAATTAAAATTGAAAAGATTTTATAAGTTTATATAGAAGAAATAGTGCGAATGGTATCGATGATTTCATATCATGAAAATATGTTTAATAAAAAAGAATAGATAATTTATAAAAAGTAGTCCATCGATCTACGAATAATACATATAAGATGGGTAGGTATATTAGGAGACATGTTTAAAATTTTCATTTCGTATAGGTATACGTACGTGCCTCGATCCTTAAGTAAATAATCTACCCTCTCTGTATTATTTGGTTAAAAAGCGGTCACCGATGAAGTTTGCCTTCGACTTGTATACTTATAGGTAGATATACACATAGTATACCTAAGTACTTTAGTTGCGCTGCAATTTTGTGAAAAATATACAAGGAGTCATAACAAAACGTAAAAGG
>NW_006263572.1:98070-101039 GCF_000469605.1 Apis dorsata
AAACAAATTGATTTATTAACAAAAAGTAAAATCGGAAAATAAAATATCTACGTGTATATCCAAGCAACGATAACGATGATTAACAACGATACACGAATGTGACGATAGATAGATGTTAATAATCGTATAATCAATATTTTTTCTAGAATAAGTAATACCAAAAAAACATAATTATTTCTTCAGTGTATCTGATTGTATTTTTCTCTCGAAAAATATATATTTTCCTCTCCCTTCGTTTTTTTAAGTCTAATAGGTAAGTATATAAGAATTGAAATCAATCGGTCTTGATAAGAGGACGATATTTGAGAAAACTGGATACGTTAAACTAGAGACGGTGAAAACGAATAGATTTTTTATCAGTAGGATAAGCAAATGCGCCGTTAGGACCCACGTAAAATATCGCACGAGAACCGATAACAGGCTGATTACTCGAAAACTGGGTGTGATACCTATTATGCCGCTATTAGTTGCTCGATAAAACGGCAGATATCACCTATATTTTTTTGAAAAGAATTGTGAACAAATGCAATAAACAGAAAATGGTGAATTTGGTAAGTAAGATATACAGTTATACAGTATCCTATTTAAAGGAAAAAAAATGAAGTTTAAACAATCCTTGTTAAGATAGAAATAATATCATGTTCTTCTATACCAGTTATTATGCATTGTAGAAAAAAGTATAAAAATTCCTATATTATTAACATTATTAACATTAATTATTATTTATACACATTATTCTGTCACATATAGATGATTAAATATATATGTATATTATAAAATATATATAGATATAAAAAAAAATTATTCGTTCTTTCCTTCTCATTTAAAGAAATCGCATAGCAAGCACTGCATACGGATTCTTCTTAACAGGCGTATTCAGTCGTTGGGCGAAAATCTCGTTTCGTAAGTGAGAATTCTCTCCGTCTCTCTTTACTCTAATTTTCTTTCTTTCTTTCCTATAGACCTCTCGTCGCCAGTTGGAACCGTCTTTCTCTTCTTTCCTTATCACTTTTATCCGTTTATATCCTTTTCTATTTCTTCCTATTCCTGATAACACCTTTTCCAATTACTCTTTTAACCTGTCTCGTCTTGTCTTTCTTCTCATGCCTCTTTACTTTTCGTAATACACAGGTTCAACGACTCGAAATATGTACGTATGAATTATCTTTAATATGTATCTCAAACGTACGCTTGTTTCATAGAAATCCACTAAACAGACGAGGTATTAATCTAGTCTCATATTAGAAATTCATACTAAACAGAGAGGCTGAGAGTTGATCAAAAATTCGTAATTTAGAATGCGAAAACGTTAAAATTTGGTTATTTCTTTTAAAATCCGCTAGATGGACACTATGCGAATATTATCGAGAATACTCAATAATATACTGCTATTCTCAATAATATCCACTAACAACGAATTAACTTTCGATAATTTCACTCTCAAATGTATTCAAGATTTTCAAGAATTATTTTTCGCTAATTGATACTATTCCATGGCAATTACCATTCTCAATAACGTGCTCCACGAATAAATAAATTTCAAGAGTTTCACTCTCGAAATGTACCTTTATGATATCTCCGTTCGTTGAACGGTGACGAATCTGGAATCGAGAATGATGAATCGTGAATCGTGGAGTCGAGAATCGGAAATCAGAAATTGTGAATCGGAACTCGGTTTCTCGAGGGGAGAGTGGGGAGGAAGGGAGGGAGGGATGGAGGGAGAGTGCGGGGGAGAGGGGATGGGGGTGTCGAGACTGTGGAATCGGGACTCGAGATTCGGGACTCGAGGTTACGAACCTATGGGACGGGGTAGGCGAGGATGGAGGGGGAGGAAGGGGATGGTGTAGGCGTGGCAGAATCGCGAGGTTTGGCCGCGGATAGGCGTGGCAGAATGGAGTGACCGCGGAAACTCGGTAGCAGAGGGGAGCGGTTTTCCCGTTACGGACACGCGGTTCCTGGCAACGTCACTTTGTGGTGCGGCGTCGAGTTAATCGCTCGTATTGCCGCGAAATCAAAATCGTTCCGTTCATCGTAGGCGCACACGTTCGTTCGTCGTTACGATCGGTTAACACATTAGCACGGTTACAACGGTTTTTCAATGCGATCGAAGACACGTAAGAGATTTCGTTCACCGTAATCCACCGTCTCGAAATTCATTTTTCAAAGTATACGATCGCCGTATTCAAGTTGGCCGATCGGTTGTGCGGTCGTTCGATCGATCGATCGAGTCCCGTACGCCGATCGGAAGTCCATCGTTTCATCGATCACCGATTTTGTCTCGAACTGGAAGAGAGTATCCGTATCCCAGTGGAGTAGATCCCAGCCGCGAAATCGAAGTGAAAAAAGGACGGGAAGGAAATTCCCGTGTGAAGTATACCGATTAATTTCGACAAAAATAAAACAGTGCTCGTGAAAGGGGGGGGAGGGGGAGAGGATTGGAATGAAGCGAGGAATTATCATGTGGTAATGATCGAGAGGCATTTAGGCATCGTCGTTTAGGAATCAGGTATGCATTACAACGGTCAAGGGATTTTGGAAGACTCGTATCTGCGGCAACGACAACAACAAGAACATCATCATCATCATCATCATCATCATCAACAACAGCAGCAACAGCAGCAGCGACAACAGCACGCCGCTTACGAGATTCGGCGGAAGGTTCGCGATCGAAGTTGTTCACCGAGTTGTTCGGATGAAGTGCGGTCACCTGGTTCCGAAGTGAGGGGAGGAGAGACTGGAATCGGATCACCGGAAAATATACGCTTGATCGAAAACGGCTCTCCCCCGGAGCTCGAAGACGAATCGCGAATGTCGAGGTATCGCGAGGAAAATGAGGCGAAAAAACCTTCGTTCTCGAAGCAGGAAAACGAGCAACCGGCAAGTTTTTTTCGGGACCCGAGCGAAGAAACGAGTGTGAAGTGTTTCACGGAGGAGATGGTGTCCGCGGCTCGTTACGGGGAGCCGGATAA
>NW_006263572.1:101248-102335 GCF_000469605.1 Apis dorsata
GCAAGAGTACGCGGTTCACCCGACCGAGAGCAGACGTCACAGCTCGTTCGGCAAGACATCTTTCTGCATCGACGCGCTCCTCGGCCGCGCGAGCGGGAAGCAGCAGGAGAATCTCGATCACGAACGATCGGAACGGAATCAAAGATTGTTATTCGGTACGAGGAATTCCGTCATCGACGCGAATTCTTGCCTGGCCAACTCGATAATCGGTGCCCACGACCGGGAATCGTCCTCTTCAGCTCTCGGCTGTATAAGTGGTGGCACAGTTGGTGGTGGGATCGCGGGTAATCGTGGTGCAGGTGGTGAGATCGAAACTGGAACTGGAGTTGGAATAGGGGTCGGAGTTGGGATTGGAAACGGAACCACGCTTATCGGTACACCAAGAACGGATGATCAAAGAGCATCGTCCCTCGGCAATCTTTTGAACAATCCGTTCGACAGATCCGTCGTGCAGCACGATCTTTCCTCGCCATCCAACCTGCAAGTTATTCGCGAGGGGAGCAGCGACAGACAAGATATTCGTGAACGATCCGGCCATCTATCCTCCTCCGGTATCCGCGTCGAGTCCGTGGAAGAGACGAAGCCAGCTTTTAAAGGGGAGAGCGCGGGGATCGGAGGGAACGGAGGATTTCGCGTGGATCGTTTCGAGAACATCGAGGACGAGGCCTCGATCGAGGTTGATCCGACGAGAACGGGAAGCGCGAGTTCAGGGGGGAGTAACGCGAGCCACAGTCCTGTCTCGAGCCCGCCGATCTCGCCAGGATCGGAGGAACCGAGTGGCAACGCTATCCCTGGTAATCCGAATTTACCGAGCGGTCATTATGGCGCGCTTGGCAGTAGTACAGGGGTAACTCGACAGAATCAAGCGCTTCTCTTACATCCGAGTGGTCCCCTCATACATCCCGGAGGATTATATTATCATCCTGCGGGCGGTAGCGCGTTTCATTCGATACACAAGGAAGGACAACCCGTCGGACATTCGCAGAGTGCCGGTGCTCATCCTCAGCAGCATCACATCCATCCACTCCAACTCGAGTGGCTTGCTAGGACTGGAATGTTATATCCCAGATTACCCGCCGATTTAGCC
>NW_006263572.1:102404-104871 GCF_000469605.1 Apis dorsata
TGAGTTGGTGTGGTAATCTTAATTTTTCTGCTCCATCCGATAATTTAACTTTCGTTTGTGCACGGAAACAATTTTCTTTCTTTTTATCTATAATCGGGTCATAGAATTATTGATATGGGTCATGGGTACATTTAAAAAGAAAAAGCATTAATTGACGGGTTTGCAAAAATATATTTTTTTTTTGGAATATGATGTGCTTCTCTTGAAACAATTCAAAAGAATAATAAAATATTCGCTTTTTCTTGCAAAATTATTATATATATTTTCTTGCAAGAATTTTTAATAATTCCAATTGAATATCATGAATTTCGAATATTTTTACTTTATGTAAGAAATGTAAGATTACTTTTTGTGTATTCTTCACTGATGAAGATCGTCATAGTTCAAAAATTTATAATAAATACAATATGTTCGTATTAAAAATTAATAATTGTAGAAATAAAAAATATTGTAATTTGAAAAAGCGAATTTGCATTTAGAGAGAATTAATTTTTTATTTTTCATAATTTTTTGTACTAATAATTTTGTATTAATAATAAGCTTGAGAAAAGCTATTTTATTATTAAATATTTCATTAAGAATTGTTATTTAATTTAAATAATAAATATTGTTAACTTAATTTCATAGTACGAAACATATATTGCAATAAAAAAGATATTAAAAATATTTTTGCGAATTCTTTAATTAATATTTTCTTTTTTTAAATATATATATATATTTATATAAAAATAATTTTGTGACTCACCATCATATATATTTTTGTGCATATAAATTTATCTTTCAAATTATATCTATATTCCAATCGTTAATAACGATGATTTTTCAATAATTATTACGAAAAACAAAAGTTTTTCTGCATATGAAAAATTGAACCAATTGCTTCGATATAATAAGCAATTATTCGTTTATCTTAAAATATATTTTCTTATATTTTCTTATAATATTCCTTTTCGTTTGATCTTTTTCCCATTTCATTTTTTCAATAAACTACCAAACGTAAACGATTGCCAGAGAAAATAATACACAATCAATCAACAGAGAAAATGTAATTAGATAATCATCTATTTTATTGAATAAAAAATTCAAGTAGACTCGATTACGCGCAAACGAACGAACGAATAAACGAACGAAATGATAGAAAATTTTGAATTTAATTTCGATGCGTATTCATCATGATATTAATCGCGATAACTGTAAATTAAACTGTTTTTTTTCGATATCTTGAAATACTTATAAATAGTTAAACGAACGATTAATGAACATATAATATGATTATTTGTACTTTGTAATACCTATAGATAATGAGAAAGGAAAAAATATTTCTATAATGATATCTACTTTTTTGAAATGATCGATAAACGATTGAAATACTTATTACGGTAGGTATATCTGTACTAATAATTGGATATTAGTACTCTGACTTAAAAATTGATATAACAATAGATAAAGTGTCATTTTTCCTAGACATTAATGTTTAAAGTTACCTTGACACAAGAGCAACGTCATAAAATAGATCGACATATTGCTTATACAATAGGCAGATAGCGAATGTTTACATGCTTAATGTAACACTTTACTATATTGACTGGCTACTCAAATTTTTAGGTCGGTTGTCAAATGATAATATATAGGGAATAAGTTTTGCGGCATATTGTTAAAAATCCGTATCACGATTGTATTTAAAGTAGCATTATTTATTTCAAAATTCTTTTTTCTTTTTCCTTTTTTAAATATTCCATGATTGATAACATTGAGAAACTTTTATGATTTTCACATTTTACATTACATTATCTTTTCAACAAGATTTCAACCGACAAAATAATAAACGTTACGAATCTTTAGAAAATATTCCCAAATAAATGGTAAAAATATTAGATTAATCGAAACCGAAAGTCTAAACTTTTTCGAAAGATGATATTTATTTAAAAAAAAAAAAAATCACAATTTTTCAAAGTTATATTAATTCTCTACAAAGCCCAGTTTTGAATCTACTTTTTTTCATCGGTTTGAATGCGGATGAAATAACGCTAAAAAAAAAAGGACAATAAAACAGGGGGGAAAAAGGGGGAAAGAATCTCGAAGAAATCAATCAAAAAGTACATACACATAACCAACTAAGCGATATGATATTTACTTAGACATTCGGTGGAAAAGCACGAGAGGAAAAAAAGGAGATGATTCCGGTTACTACTACTACGGTAAATTTCACGCTTAGAAAAAAGAGCGTGGTCGCGTTGTCCGGCCAATCAGTCGAAAGCTTTTATCGAACAAATTGGTCGGTGAACGTAGCAGACCAGGATGCCGAGATGGACCGAATCCGAATAAACGGGGAACGAGAAAGAGAGTGCGGAACGGGAGAGAGAGAAAAATGGGTGGAGAGGCGGGAGTAAACGGAACGCGATTGTGTGTGTATGTGCGTTTCAGCGAGAGAGAGAGAGAGAGAGAGAGAGAGAGAGAGAGAGAGAGA
>NW_006263572.1:105210-106451 GCF_000469605.1 Apis dorsata
CACCTGAAGCGGCCGTTATCGCGTCGGTAGGGAACACGAACACGACTTGTTAAAAAATTGCTGGATGGGAGTATCGTCCCGTTCAGCCCTTTCTCCTCCCCTCCTTCCATTTCCTCCTCCTCCTCCTCCTCCTCCTCTTCCTCCTCCTCCATTTTCTCTCTGTCTCTCTCTCAACAGTAGTCTCGCATTCTCGTATGCTCTCGACGTTATGTAAATAACGATGAGTACGCGACTCAGCGGCTCGGCACGGTGAGCTGACACGAGGAGGGAGAGATAGGGTGGAGGCAAGAGATGTGAGCTTTTATTTGTGGAATATTTGTCGCGCGTTACACCAACGGGAGGATGTATCCCGACGACAACAGACGATCGTGTTTCATCTATTTCGAGTCGAGCTTTACGGTATTGAAATTTAACTAGAGCGAAACGTATCTCGCCATCTTCTATATCCTCGGTTCTGTATCCCAAATCCCGATATCTCTGCCTCGTGTACACTAAAAACTGTTTCTCGTATCACCGCGTGTCCATTCACGCGATACCAGTTTGCATTCGGATTAATCGAAATCGACCGAAACAACTTTTCAACTTGTATGACAGTTATCTAATTTTTTTAGGAACGCGCCAACATTTTCAATGTTAATCTTCGTCTTCCTTCGATTCGACCGACAACTTTCGATGAGTTAACTGTTATTCGTTTGATTTAATATCGTATAATGTGTATATATATATATTTTTAAATAGATAGTTTAGATAAATAATTAATATTAAATGTTTTTTTTTACAAAACTTTAGGTTTATCGTATCTAATTTCGGATTCTTGTTTTTGTACGTATTTATAAAACTATATATTCCTTTTTCCACTTGGTTATTAGGGACAAAGTATACCGAAGTATTTAAAAAATTACTAACATTATTTAACTAATATTCGTAAATAAAATCTTTTATTTTTTTAATGACATTTGTGAACAAACCATAATTTTGATTGATTTTTTAATCAAAACTTTACAGTCATTCTATTTATTTGTATATTATAATTTCAAAAGATTATAAAATGTGACGTGAAATTTTAAACTTTAATATCACTTCATATCGCTTCATATCGAAGATGAATGTAATTTGTAATACTCTAAAATCTAAGAAATTAAAAAAATTATTATGTGATTCCTTACAACATGAATTAACAATTATGAAAGACAAAAAAAAAAAAAAAAAGAAAAACAGTGTGAATGCAAACAATTTCATTT
>NW_006263572.1:106634-114077 GCF_000469605.1 Apis dorsata
TGTTATTTTCACACACGTTGCGTCGGATATATCTATTATTTCAATTTGAACTCTCTTCAAATTTTTGTCCTTCGCTGTACGGTATGAAGTGATTCGCTTTTACAAGATACGGTGAAAAAAATAATGGCGGAAGATGTCGAAGAGATGGTAGGAGGTCTGCCAACAAAAGGGGATGATACCCGAGAGATGAAGCACGCGAAGGGTTGGTGGATGATTTAATTAGTTAATTGTGCGTCATTCATCCGTCTATTCATCCCCTTCGCCCTTCTCTCCACGATAGTACAACGCCGACGCAGACGTTCTAAGGTTACCATGGAAACTCCACGGACTTACATAGACCGTTCCAACAGCTAATTTCGTCCATATTTAAAACAATCCAAGAACGTAAATCGGTTTCATTCGTTTTTGTCGAATGTTTTGTCAGTTCACGGACATTGCTTCGCCAATTTCTTCGGCAAAATGAGGAAGAAAAAAAGAAAAAAAAGAGGAAACTCTTGATAACGATTTCTTCAAAATCTCTGATTAAATCTTTTCGTAGAAATTAGATTATCATCTGTACACGGATAGTTGTACAAACTTATTAATAATTAGAAGGAAGATATGAAGCATCCAATAATTCAGAATTTATTCCATAAGTGTTAACCTGATATCTACGAGTCTCTTTTATTATAACAATTAAAAAGAAATTATCTAGATTAGATTTTCTGTATCTTTGCAAAATTCGTTAAAAGATTTGCATATGGTGAATAAAAAGTATTAGAGAATTTTTATTTCCAATGTTTGATTCTAAATAGCCTCAATAAATTCTTTATACCAAAAATATAAAAATAAAGAATAGTTTAGTTTTTCTTAATTCAGTATTCATTTTCATTAATGTACTAATAGATTTGTCTCGATCTCCCCACTTATTGTTACTTATTTTTATAATTATTTAAAAAAACGATGCATTATCCACGATTTCGATAAATCTTTAAATAGTAAAAATAAAAATTTCCTATATACTATTAGCCATTTCCTTAGAGATATTTCTTCTTGAATTTCAGCTTAATCTATACCCACGGTTCAATAGAAATTTGTGAATATTAAATTTCTTATAAAAAATTTTTATAATTCCTCTAATCACCTTACGCGTATAACCGTACACACACGTATACCTAGAGTTACACTTAGGGTTGGATCTAGTCGCGATTACCATTACACGATATTGTACACGATATCGTCGATGACAGTCGAGGAATGAGAATTAATTGCACACGTATACGCATACAGGAAAGATGGTAATGTACTCAAACAGGAGTACGTGCACGCTACGTATATACGTACGGTTGAAATCGGAAACACACGCAGGGTTACCCAGTGTATGGAAACGTTAGTACTGGCAACACGTTGAAAACGTCTAGTGGCGTTACCAGTAGCGGTCGCGTCAGTCTACCTGTCTATAGGCATGTAGGCGGTAATGGTGTTTCTGAATTAGCTGCCAGCTAGTTTGGCCGCCCGCAAGCAAACAGATCTTGGTTACCCGATGTGTAACGTTCCACGTTCGCCCAAACCATCCTATATCTCTATGATCTGGCCTGATCGCGCTGTAGCCACATGGGCGCGTGCAAATGGTGACGCCAATGGTGGTTTGCGTATGCGAGTATATTACGCCTTATTACATTCGAGATTCAACGAAGAATAACCACTTTTATACTCCTTTTGTTGGAGTAAAATTTGAAAATTTGACAAAAAAAAATCCTCGAGAATTAGAATTTCGAAAGTATTTCTTTTCTTACTCGAGAGGAAAAGTAACTTTCACTCCGTGAAAAATTCTATTCTACGAATATATTCACGCTCTAGAGGCACAGTATCGAAACGATTTTCATTTCGAATATATTATTATCTATATAAGTTTTATAATTAAAGGGGGAGAGAAGGTAATGGCTGGTAAAATCATCGATCGCACGATTGATGATTAGATATACCTACTGTATCGTTTAACGGGAGAATAGGGGAGGGAGGGAGGGAGGGACTATTCCAATTCGTAATCCGATGATAAAAGTAAATGGCAGCATTCTGGATGTTTATGACGTGATTCGTGGTGAGTTCACGGACCGAGTTTGAAATTAAATCCAACCATTTTGGGGGTAGGGAAAATAATCTCTGACAAAAGTTGGCCAACTTTTTTCCTCTCCTTGGTATTCATCTCGCCCTCGCCACTGGCTTCCACGGATCTCCAATCGTATGGCGCAAAAGGAAGCGGAGTCGATGACGTCTCGCGATCAAGGGTGTAGAGGGATGGTGGATACCGCCGACGTTACCCTCGCCCGTCTTCGTTCACCTCTGATACGAGGGGTTGAGAATTTGGGGGCGGGTCGTATCGAGCACTCAGGGCTGCAGGCGGAGCTTCCACCGCTATACGAGACAAGGAGAGGGAGCAAGATCTGGTACAAACGCGCGCGCGCGCGCTACCACGCGACGCACGCACGCACGCACGCACGAACGCACGCAACGGCTGTTCACACCCATCAAGGGATACCAAGAAAGGATAGGAACCAGAAGAAAACAAGAATCGAGCAAGAATACGAAACACGGGGAAATGAAATCAATCAAAAGAGCGGAAAATTGTATAGGAACGAGGACAAGCTACGTGGTGCATTAAAGCCAAACTTATCGTTGAATCGTAAAAATAGTAATTGTAAATAAAAAGGAGATTTATTTATTTTACACTAGATACAGAAATATGTAATTTTTCCTTAGAATGATCGCGAATTTTTTTGAAGACTTATGAAATCAATTGATCGTATTGCAGATATTAATGATTTTTGAAAGCAAATCTTTTACGAATTACGCGCGAAAAGAACGAAAGGAATTGCAAAATGTGTAGTTGGCGTAAGAGGTTGAAGCAAGTGGGGATGGTTCAAAAAAGAAGAGAAGGGTGAATACGAGGAATAGAGGGATAGAATCGCGTTAAGTACAGATAATGGCTGGTGTTTACCGGTATGGTGATCAGCATGATTTAAGAGCCGGCCTGGCGTGAAGCGGCTAATAGGACCCCAAATAAATTAAATTATCATGATAAAAGTGTAGCAGGGTGAGAACGACGTTAACCTTAACGACACCCCACTGCTTCACCCTGCACAGAGGAGCACGAAAATGGTGATTGTCCACTCGATGGTGCCGCCCTTCTTGTTTACCGACATCTGTCATAACTCGCACCATTTCTCCCTAGCACCTTCGCATTCGTGCAATTTCAGTGGCTTCCCAACACGATTCGTCGATGCTTTTGCTTTCCGATTCAATTCGCCTGTATAAAAATTAATCTAGAAGACCGTATAGAAATCTAGAAGAAATCTATCCCTTAATCGATTGATATAAGTTTCATATTATATACATAATATCGATTATAGTGGAAATTATAATGGAAATTTTACCAAATTCGAAAATAATTCAATTCTTCGAATGAAAAAAGTATAAAAATTTCAAATCAAATAACGATATAAATCTCTAAGAGTCGACGAAAGATTTAGAATCGATCTGTTCTAGATCTGTCTAATTGTCGAGGTGGAAAATCGTTAAAATCGGACCATATGTGCTCAGTGGGTGGCAAACCATTCTTTGGAGGGACGATTAATGTATTTATATACACAAGTACGAGCGACATAAATAACGAATACCCGTTAAAGGTTTTATGTTTGAAACTCGCAACTTGGTATAGCAATATGTTATAGATACATTGAGTATAATATTTGATGCGACAATTTTTTTCAACTCCCGTAAAGAATAAGAAAAGGGATAAAGATTATTTCTTTTTTTTTTTTTTTGTAACTAGAAAAATATGTTTGTCGCATTTCGCGTGGATTATGGAGAGATGGAGCTGCGCTGTTGTCGCAGCGATTTATTCCAAGGCGGAAAAAGCGAAAATAGGCCCACGGTATTGAATGTTTGACTAAGCGGCTGATTAAGAGTGACATAAGGGTATCGCACGTTCCAGATTAATCCGACAATGTGTGTACGCGCGACTAAACACTGCCATGTGTACAAACATTGACAGCCGGTCACGCACTTGCTGTGTAGTTAAATTGGTAGGACAATTCGTAAGCTGAAAGCATTTAAGAGGGAAGAGTGTGCGAGGTGAACCACATTGAAATCTTACGATGGCATACTTAACGTATATTATCTCTTGCATATGGATCTATATTTTATATTTGTATATAATTTATACATAATGTATGATCGAGTATATCTAGCTCTCGTTTGTTGCAATAATTAAAAAGAAATTTTTAAATAATTCCCTGTAAGATTCTCGTATAGAAATATCAAAATTAAAAAATGGACCATTTGAAAATGCATATATTTGTATATACGGATGAAAAATATAAGATTTTTTTTTCTGTGCCGCATATTTTGAACCTGATTCGATATTGAGAATCCAATTCCATCGCTTTACAAAGATAGCCAAATTTCGATGTGATTTATTACGTGTAGAAAGTCAGAGAGGAGAGAAGATCGGGTCTGGCCAAGAACCGTTCATAGGGCTAATCGTTAGGGCGGTCACCCTCGTCTCTTCCCTCTCCAATTTGCCCCCTTCCTATTTTCAACCCCAAATCATAGTATTGCAACCTAGAGGGGAACTTACGCTCGTGATAATTGCATTAGCATTCGATGATTTTTATTGGCTTCGATTAATATTAATTCAAACGAGCATTGTATCAATAACAAGTAAAGGATATACCGATTTCCTTTTATCTTTTTTTTTTTTTTTTTTGAGGCAAATAAATGGCATCGCTGAATTTTTATACGTTCTTGCGTTAAAAGATTTATTACAAATGGTAGTAGTTAAACGTGTAATTCTTGTCGATAGGTTGCGCAGCCCAACATGCTCTCCTTGGAAAAACCAGAAAGCCGAGGACCGCTTTCTCGTCGCAGCAGTGGCTTGAATTGGAAAAACAATTTAGACAGAACAAGTACCTAAGCAGTCCGAAGAGATTTGAAGTGGCCACCTCGTTAATGCTTACGGAAACACAGGTGAGCAGTGAGCATTTTATCAAAAACAAAGAAAAGATATACCCATTTCCTTTTTTCTTTTTTTTTTTTTTTTTTGAGGCAAATAAATGGAATCGCAGAATTTTTATACGTTCTTGCGTTAAAAGTATTATTACAAATGGTAGTAGTTAAACGTGTAATTATTGTCGATAGGTTGCGCAGCCCAACATGCTCTCCTTGGAAAAACCAGAAGGCCGAGGACCGCTTTCACGTCGCAACAGTTGCTTGAATTGGAAAAACAATTTAGACAGAACAAGTACCTAAGCAGACCGAAGAGATTTGAAGTGGCCACCTCGTTAATGCTTACGGAAACACAGGTGAGCAGTGAGCATTTTATCAAATTAAATATTATAAGAAAATACACGCAAAAATCTTCATACGTTACGTTATAAAGAAATTCATAGAAAATTATAGATAGAGTAATTTATTTTTCGAGTGAAATCGATTTTCAAATTATTCGTCATTTTTTCATATTCATGAATATTTTGAGAAATTATATTAAAAAGAAAATAATAGCAAAACTTCGAAAGTTGATTTCACCTCTTTCAAGTAATATTGGACTAATAAAAAGATTCCATGTATATTTCATTATAATCTACATACTAACAATGTTTCATATAAAATTATCATTGATTTTTGATACAACTTATTAATTGAATTTGCATAAAATGTATGAAGATTTCTGTGACTAACCGACTAATATATATTATTGTTGATATGTTTTATACACGATCTCCTTACTTTTCTTTTTCATTTACTTTCTCTTTCTTTTTTTTCCTTTTCGTTTTTTCTTCTCTCTCCTTTTTAAGGTGATACTTGAAGATTACACGATAAAGAAACCTAAATGAAGGGTGAATGAGCGAGCGAGTGAGAGAGAGAGAGAAAAGGAGACGAAGAGAGAATGAAGAAAGGGAAAAAGCCTCTAGAGAAATCGGTGAAATAATCCAGGGACCCTTCCTTTCCTTTACGAAGAACGAACGTGAACGAGCGAATCTCTTGCATAGTTTAACAACTTAAACATAACTTTGAAGCTTACGTGCTCTGACGGATCGCTCAGCAAATAGCAACGAAAGTCTGAATTATGGGAGACTGAGTCCCTGATTTGTTTCGATATTCAACTGATTCAAGCTCCGAGCATTTTACCTTTCAAATTGTACGAACGTTGCATACACACCTTTCTTATATTTTCTTTCAGCATCCACAAAAGGGAGAAAATTCAGTTAACTGCTCTCATCGATCATCGATCATTGATCGTATTAGATAAATATTAATAACCAAAACGTGATTGATTTAAAGATATTACAAAAGAGGTGCAAAGATTTTTCAAATATCATCAACTTTGTTATTATATGGATAGATATATCGTGGAAAATTTAAATTTAAGTTAATTTTTTGTATTTTGCTCTTCGTCTAATTATCTAATCGATTGAATTAATTGAATAATAAGAGAAATAAAATGTCGAAATCATTTCCTCTTTAAACTGATATTTTATATAAACCTACTTGCTTTTTTCTTTGCTTAAAATTCGATCGTTTTGTAAATATTATCCGATATTGCAAATATATATTTATTATCGCGAGAAGAAAGCGTATTCCTTTCTCTCAAGGGTGAAATATAGTAGGGCTGGAAATGAGACGGCAGATCTATTCAAGTACGTGATATGTTGTCCAAAGGATTTATACATCGTTCTCTTGCGGGATTAGGAAAAGAAATATTGAGTTTATGGTATACTTGCAGCGATTCGAAGGGGTTGATTAATAGATATATACGATTTAATATCGTACAAGAAAAATTCAACCTACGTTCTTCTATTCTCTGTTACTTTACTGCATTACGATCCATCTCCTCCTTCCTTCTCGAGTATTCGTTCAAGTGTTATTTTTAATTGATAATTAACATTGTGTTTGATTCTTATAGATAATATTAAGATCTTGTATCAACAATCGTGTGTATATGTGTGTTGGAATTTAGGTGAAAATCTGGTTTCAAAATCGTCGAATGAAATGGAAAAGAAGTAAAAAGGCGCAACAAGAGGCACGGGCGAACAATAAGGTGGAAGATGGTGGGAATGTGAGAAGCGGCGAGAGGGAAACAGGGAATGATCCGAATCCAAATTCGCCGAGTCCACAGGAGGATACCAAAGGAACGTTACAAGAAACGCAAAGAAGCACGACCGAACTTCAAGAGCCACTTTATCGACCGTACGTGGTATAAAACATTGACGAAATAATAATTGACGTAATGATGTGCCAAATAAGAACTAAAGAAAGAACCGTGAGTTGCCATTTTCGCGTCATTTTCATCATCGATCAAAACACCGTCGGTCGATAACACACCTTTGAATACTTCGTGTGATACCAATCTTGTTCTTCTTGGGATCGAAATGTTTTTTTTTTTTTTTTTTTTTTTTTTTTTTT
>NW_006263572.1:114271-116441 GCF_000469605.1 Apis dorsata
AACCTTTCGACGAGGGAGGGACAAAGAGGTGTTGTGCGTGGGAAACGATTGATCAGATTTTTCGAAGAAAAGATCGTAAGAATGGAATCGCGTGCATGATGTATATATATATAGATATACAAGAAGTATCGATCAAGTACGTAATACTGGTGTAACATTGGAAAATTTGTATGTAAATATAGGGAACAAAACTATATAATAATAAATTATAGACGCATATTTATACACGCATAGGTATATACACGCGTTCCCTCGTGTCCATGCCCGTGCTTGCACGCGATCGTTGTTATCAAAAGCGATAAAGTTAGAAAATTAATTTGAATTTTACTCTTCTATCTCTTCTTTACCCTTCAATTATTTCGTAATGTTTTACCGAAGGTTGGTAAAAAAAAATGCGTTTTTATCCGGTATCACAAAAAAAAAAAAGAAAAAAAATATGGCTTATATTAATAAATCGAGAGGACGAGCGACGAATCGCAGCAATAGTTGTATAAAATACAATCGATTAGAGTTAAGTGCGAGAGGTTAGAAGATTTTTTGACCGTAACACTCTTCTCCAACGTTGCTCTAGATCCACAGACACTCGAAGACACGTACCTATCTATTTATGATAAATTACATAACTGTAAATAATATTCGTATACGTTTAGGGTAGAAAGTGCGATGCGAGGATAACGTCATATTATGTCGCAACAAGTTCCTAAAATAAATCACAAATAGAAGAATAAAACGTATGGACTTTGTTTATTCCTTGTTCATTTTTCAAAATCTCGTTCGATGCATCGCAAAACAAAAATGAATCGCATTGAAAATTAATTTCATTATTCACGTAATTGATACAATATTTTCAAAAATTATGCTTTTAGGTGTATCGTGTCTCTACTCGTCGTTAAATTCTATATACGTGCATTATGTATTTTATATGTGTTTTACATAAGCGAATCTTTATTTCTGTAAAAGAAGAAGAAGAAAAAAAAAAAAAAAACTATGAAAATATGTACTACCCATTCAAAGAAGACACGATCATATGTTTCCCACTACGGTTCCCGCACGTAAACGAAGAATCATCAGTATTTATGATATGCTAATTTCCCGTTACAAATTCCGCGATGTTTCGCGGATGACTGCTCTTACCGGCTACAGCCAGTGGAAAAACCATCCGTTTGGAAAACCAGTCGTCAACGAAGGAATGGAAAGGAGCAAGAGAGAAGAGAAACTTGGCTAGATATAGGTATCGTTTTTAAATAAAATAGAGATCGGTTTCATGACAGCATTTTCAGAAATCGGTGTTAAATGGGAATTACTGTTGATTCGAATCGAGAAAATTTGATGATAGATATTTAAGTAAGTACATATCCATATACGCAGTACATATACATATACGTAAGTAATTATGTAGGTGTGGTATGGTATATGTATTGTGTGATAAAGATCGTTTCTTCTTCGTATTCTTTTTTACAAAATGTAGAGATATATCTAAAAGAAGTAAAGAAAAATTTGAAGGATTAGAATAAAAAGTTTTAGTATGTACAATTTCCTATTTCCTTATTTCTTTTTTTTTTTTTTGACACAGCTTTAGATTCACCGATTCTCTCAAGACATACATCTAAATGTGACAAAAAATATCGAAGGAAAGATGGATTTGTGCCAAGATACTTTAAAATCTGCTAACTAACTGAATTCTCTGGCAGAAACAGCAATGTCTTGAATCTATTATGGTTAAGTATTATAAAAAGTAATATTTAATAATAAATATTTTTATTTGCACTTTTTCTTCCTCTTCTCTCTCTTCCTCTTTCTCTCTCATTTTATTATTCAATATAAAATTTACGTAAAGGAAATGCGTAAGTATTTGTACATTTTGTAAGATTTTTATATATATATATATATATAAAATATACATACATATACGTATTGTTATTATCAGATCCAATAGCGCGTTAGAGAATCGTAGACGATGAAAATCTTACTCTATCCAAGTTAAGGATTACGACGGTCGCGGGGTGTTTGGTGGGACTAACTAGAGGGTGGCGCAAGAGTGGAGCGTGCAGACGAGAGCAGAGGCGGGGCACTCATGTTTATATGCATTGTATTGCTAAAACCCTTTTAACCGAATTACATTTAGCGATTCTAGTGCCGCTTTCCCGGCTCTCCTTCTCCCGAGTCTACC
>NW_006263572.1:116612-117091 GCF_000469605.1 Apis dorsata
TCACCCCTTATGCGCTTTTCACTCTCCTCTCCCAACCTTCGATTCTCTATTCTATCCTTTTTCTTTTCGTGGCGCATAATCCATTGGCGCGACGAAGACAGCGAACAACGACGAGAACGACGACGACGACGACGACATTGCGCTAGCTCTGGAATAGTGGGGAGTCGTGGTGGGGTTGGAAAACCAATGGGGCAAGATTCCGAGACTTGGAACGGCATCCCTGAATTCTTGATTCTCTTGGTAAACAAGTGCTTAGGTGATTCACTGCTTGTTCGCTCCTATCGGCCGTCGTCTGTTTCTAGACGCCATTGTGTTTTGCGATTCCACCTCGTTTTCCGGTCTAATGGCTTTCCGTGACTAACGGTGGATAAGGTTGCTCTGGAAACTCTTACTCCTGTTTCTATTTATCTTTTATTTTCTTCTCTTCCTTTTTCTGTTTTTTTTCTGTCGTTTTTTTTTTTTTTTTTTTTTTTTTTTTT
>NW_006263572.1:117140-129595 GCF_000469605.1 Apis dorsata
TTCGGTTTCACTCGTCATCGATATTTATCGAGTGATGATATAAATAATATTGCACATTATGTTCGCAATTATTATTATTAGAGGATTAATCGAAATTATGATAATACATTCGAGAAATATATTAATTTAGAAAATATTTTTTTAGATATATATATATATATATATATGCAAGAAAATAATCGTAAAGTAATCATATGCTTGCGAAACGAACAATCGCGAGAACGATGTCTAAATATCCGAAGATCCGAATTGTTTCATTCGCGGATCTCGCGTAGGAGTCCATCATTAGCGCTAACAAGGTTGGCCCGAGGCTACAAAGGGGACTTCACCCTTCGTCGAGCTAACCTCTAGGTATACATATACACGCTTACAAACGCGTGCAAACACGTGCAGAAATAGACACGAATAGAGAGTATATGAGCGCATATATATCGCTGTAGTTTGGTCCCTTTTAGAAACAAGAGGGGATAATAAGATCTACGACAATCAAGTAAGGATGTCGAGAGAGAAAGAGAGAGTATTGCGAGATGCGGCTTATCGGATGAACTTTGGCGTGATATTCGTCATATTATATTCACATGTTATATATTCTCTGTTTATTATTTCATATTAAAGTTCATTATTTATTGATCAATTTGTATTTTTTTTTATACGTAATGCTACATATGATATTTTTTTAAATTTTCATATATATATTTTTATTTATCGATTTATTTATGATTTTTATTTCACATTATTAACAGCAGATATCTCTATTACTTCATATTAAAGTAAATTCATTATTTATTAATCAATTTATATCTCTTTTTTGTATGTAATGCTTATATTACATATGATATTTTCTTTAAAAAAAATTTTTTTTAATTTTCTTTTCTTTATTTATCGATTTATTCGTGATTTTTCTTTCACATTATTAATAGCAAACATTTTTAAATAATGAAATACTATTTGCTACAATATTGACAATATTACATATATACTATATATATACATATAAATGCTTTATATGTACTTATTTATTTACATAATCTTTAGGATTTATATATTAACAAAAAATATCTGTAATAATAAATGAAAAAAAGATAAAAAGAAAACAAAAAAGAAAACAAAAAAGCAGTAAATTGTGAATGAAACAATCAAATATTAAAAAAAGATAACTACAAAGAGACTAAGTTTTGAATAAAAATAATATGATAGAAAAATAAAAGAAGCCATATTATATTCGATATAAAATGATACCAGAAGCACAAACGAAGAAATATATAATATATAAAAGATAAAAGATAAAAGAAATATATTAAAAAATATAAATATATAAAAAAAAATATAAATACAAATATAAATATATTTAAAAAATGAAAATAATATTATTATTGAAAATTATAAATATATTATTATTTATTAAATTATNAAATTATTTTTTATAATTTTTTAGAGATTTATAGAAATCTATATATATTAAATTCATATATTTATATATATAAATAACAATTAAATTAAATTAAATTAAATATGCAATCTGAAACAAATTTTAATTTAAATTTAAATTCAACTAAATTCAATCAACCAAATCTACAAATAACAGATTTTGCAAAATTATTTGTAAAAAAAAGTGAAAATTTAATACAAGATCTATTTATCATATATATTAATATCTAGCAAATCTTAGCAAATTAAGAGAAATATAACAACATTTGTGAAAATAAATAAATTGATAGTAGAAACCGAATAGATAACATAACCTATTGTCAGATTGAAGACGAAAAGAATTTACACATAGAATCTGATGTTAAAAAGGCAAAAATTAAAAAATTGCAAAATTTTGTAATTTCAGCCATTTAAATTTTAAAGAAGCGCATATATTGGCATTTAAAATCTATTAATTTTTTCCAAAATATGATCTTTAGAACGTAATATATATGATAAGAACCACCATATGAATTTAGTGTTTTCATTTCTTTTTATAAAATAAAATCTAATGTCATCAATGAAATGGAAAAAGAATTAATATTAATGCAAATAATATTTGTTTCATTTCATTTATATTACATTTATTATATATATATAAATATTTTTTAAATTATTGATAAATATAATATATATTACAATATATATTTATAATATATATATAAATGTTTTTTTTATTAAAGAGAAATATTTTATGTTATGAAGATAGTGTGAAATTCCATTTTCCAAGAAAAGTATTTTTAGGACTTTTTATAACTCACTTTTATGACTCACTTGTTTCTTTTTTTTTCTTGTAATAATATTTGCAAATTATAAATATTGTATAAAATGTATTATATATTGTAAAAAATTTTAGAAATTTCGCCTTATTATCACAAAAGTACTACGGTAAACTGGATATAGGGAATTTGATGTTGATAAATTTACTACTAACTTTGTAATATTTTTAATAAATATTTATTCAGAAATATTTTGATTTATAAAGATTGAAAATCCGTAAATAATTGAATTTTTTATTCAAATAAATAATTACTTATAATGTTAGTTAATTTGTTTATATTAAATTCCCTATTTAGCTTGCAGCTTTTTGTTTGCTTGCCTGATTCAAGCAAATAGCCAATCAGAAGTAAGAATAAATCAGTAGTTAAGAGAACAGTGTATTATATAACGAAAGTATTAGTTTTTATCAAATCATATTTTCTATTATAATTGAATTTATGTAATTAGTTATATATGTAATAAATAAAATAGAAAAATTTTTCTTTACGAAGAAAATTTATAAAGTACTTATTTTTCATTTTATCGGAAGCATTTAGTTTTGAATATTTTTCATTTAATTTATTAACTATTCTAGCATTTTTATATATTTTAAATTCTATAAAATAATAATATTGCAATAAGACTTTTGCATACAAAAGATTATTATTAATGAAGAAATTATTATTAATTTAATTTTTTTCATTATTAATTAGAATTTTAATAAATTATAATTATTATTATTGATTAATATTTTAATAAATTACAATCTTTATGCTCTTAAATAAGTATAAATAATCAAAAATAAATCTGAAGAGCATATATGTATCTATAACTTTTTTTTTAAATTTCAATTTCTATTATAATATATATTAAAATAATTTATTTAAAATAAATAACTTATGAATAACATAAAAATGATAAAAATGATAAAAATGATAGGACATTAGAACTTTATAAATAAAAAATAAAAAGATATATTGGATATGTTTCTTAATGTTTATACCTCGTCTGTCTTGTATTTATTAATGTAGAATATCTTTATGTATTATTTAATTAATTTAATATGTAACTCCTTCTATTATTAAATAAGTACATTTGTTCTTAGAGGTTAGACAAAAATATATTGAAATTTTCATATTCGATTAATCGATTAGTTTGTTATATTGCTTAATCTATCGATTCTTAAACTCGAAATATGTTAATTAAATATTTTTTTATATATTATTAATTTAAACTTCCGTTTAATTTTTTTCTTTTTTTTTTAGATAGAACGTTATATTATAAAAAATTACTTTTTAATATTATTTTAAACATATTTAACAATATTATTTTTAATAAGATTTGACTAATACAAATGTATCGAAATATATGAATATGAATCAAACTGTGATATGTGAATATTTCAAGTATGTGATTCATTTTATGACTTTTTTCATAATCAATCATTTTTGATATCAATATTGATTTATATTAGGAAAAATAAAGTAAAATGATATTTACGAATGAAAATAAAATCAAAATAATTAAATAAGTTAGTAATTTAATAAGTTAGTAATTTTATAAATGACATAGATTTTATTAATTAGTATAATATTATTATCATTATTTAATAATGGATCAAAAACATCGGGAAACGATAGATTTATATTGTAAGGATATTGTACCTAGAATAAATATAATTAAACTATGGCCAAAGCTTATCGATAACCAAATTTTTAATAGAGATGATGTGAATATTTCACGTTGGAAGGTAAGAATATATTTATTTAAAATATTTTAGTAATAATAATAATTTTGAAATTGCAAATTACATAATAATTTGTATATATTTATAATATTTTTATATAGAAAAATCTCACAGATAAAGCAATTGTACAAGATATATATTTAACAATAAAAACACGGGGACCTTTTGCATTTTATCGTTTTGTAACAAGTTTAAGACAAAGTGATCATGATGATTTAGCAGATATTTTAGAAGGAAAAAAAATATTTTCTAATGATAATATACAAAAAAATGTTAATTATGAAACTACGAAGGATAACAATATAGATGAAACACCTTTTCCAGAAACAATTCCAGTTATAGAAGAGTAATGTTTAAAATTATATCAATGAATTTTGACTTATTTTTATATTTAAGTTCTATTACTTAATTACCATAATCATTATATTTTTTTTTTTAAAAAAGAATACAAGATGACTTTTATCGTAATATACAAGTATCTGAGGTACCTCTACAAATTCAAGTACGAAAAGCCACAAAATTTTTAGATGAACCTGTATATGAAAATGTTCAAACATATCCAATGCGTAGAAATCCTCGTGGATTGGTTTTAATAATAACAAATATTGATTATAAACATTCAGACAAAGAACCTAGAAGTTCAGCAAAACATGATGAATCAAATTTAAAACAATTATTTGATCAAATGGGTTTTCATGTTATTTCTTATTGTAATTTAACTGGAGAGGTAAACATAATAGTTTTGATTATTAAAAAACAATTATAAAATTTTAAATTACATTTTATTTCTTTTTAAGGAATTATTGGATAAAATAAAAAAATTTTCTCAATATAAAGAATTACGTAATGTTGATTCTTGTTTTATTATCATTAGCAGTCATGGTAATATTCATCCCCAATATGAAATCACAGAAATAGTGGGTGTAGATCGTAATGAAGAAAATGAAATGCAGAATTGCAAGACTGTTTTATGTACAGATATTTTGGATTATTTTACTGCAGAAAGTTGTCCTCATCTTGCAGGGAAACCAAAGATTTTCATTTTTCAATTATGTAGGTAAGTACTTATTGAAACTATCATAGAAATTTTTTTCAAAAATACATATAAAATATAACAAAACATTGTATACAAAAGAGTACAAAATAATTTTTTATGAAAAATGAGAAAAAATATGAAATAAAATAAAATTTAAAATAAAATTTTTTTTATTGAAAACTTAATTTTTGAATTTATTTCATTTATATATAATTAAAAATTATATTATCATATCTAATCAATTATTATGGATATAGAATTATTTTCAATTATTCTTCTGATACATTATCAATATTTCTATCAATGTTTTAAAACTTATGTATTAAACTTAAAGAAAGATTATTATGCTTTTTGTTTTCCAATCAAGAATATATGCATGTATAATTATAATGCAAATAGTAACAGATAATTTATAATTATATAATACTAGGATTATTTAAAATCACTTGAAGAAAATTTATAACTAATAAAATTTAGCCATAATTCTGTATATGCAGCAGATTTTGAAATTAGATTTTTTTAAAAAAATATGTTTTCAATAAAAAAACATTATCCTATACTTTTTTATATTCTATTATCTTGTATCCATTTATATATAAATTTCATATCTTGTGTAAATATATATAATAACTTATCAATATAAAATAATTTTATAGAGGAGACAAAAAGCAAAAATCAGTAAAAAAACCCAGACATACAACAGATACATCTAATTTACATACTTCTGAGGAAATGATAAGTTTTAAAACAAATAGTAATAAGGAAACAATGAGAAATTATGAAGACATGCTTATTGCACATGCTACTCTTCCAGGATATGTTGCTTTTCGAGATAATATAACTGGTAGTTGGTTTATACAAATTTTGTGTGAAGTATTTATGAAATATGCTCATAATACTCATGTTCAGGATTTACTAAATATGGTGAATAAATTCTTTAATATATATTAATATTATTTTATACATTAGTTACAATATTGTTATTTGATGTTTCACAGGTTGATGAAAGATTAAAAATACAAAGAACGACTAGAGAAGAATGTCAAACATTAATGGTGACATCGATAGGATTTAATAAACATTGTTATCTCAATCCTGGTCTTTTTGAAGAACCATGATTTAAAATACTTGCCATCAAATAAAATGCGCAATGTATATAACAATTATTTTTTGTATATGTATTGTCTATCATGAACTATTAAAGAAATCAGACATATTTTATTTATGAAATAAATTTGTGTTGTATTACATTTTCATTACATTTTATAAAATATATCAAGAAATATATATAAATTTTTATTTTTTTTTCTATACATATAATGTATCTATATATGTCGCATAAAATATTTTAAATCTGTGTTAAAATAATAATCGTGGGTATTGTAACGATACACACGACAAGAAAAAATAATAATATAATAAACAAATCAAGCTTTTGTAAAAACAAAAACAATAGAAGACATATTAGAAAAAATAATGATTACGATGACAAAAACGGACTAACATCCAATTAATACTTACATTTGTATAAATACAATAATAACTTCAATATTTGCATCATTCGCATACAACGAAATTTATTCGTAATAAAATATAGTATGTGTAATAACGATACGTATTTTTAAATGAACAGTTATGTACACACACATTTACATTATTTGATATTATATAAAATAAAAACAATAAAAACAAAAGAAGAATGCAATTCCGAATAATATAATTTATGACTAAAAATAAAATCTGGGTCAGGTTTTCATATCGTAAATCACGATTAAAAGAAAAAATGGTTTTTAAGTTAATATGATTTACCAAAAAATTTGTCATATTTCAATTTATGTTCTAACAATCTTACAACTGTAAATTACAAATTACATGCTTAACTATATTCTAAATTCAAGTATATAGGTGAAAAGATAAATGTTTCAACACTTTTCTATTTTTCATAAGTACGTCACACCGTGCAGTTAAATAGAATTTACGAAAATTTAAAAAAACGAAAATTGATAATAGAAATTCACATTATCAGAGGAAGGAAATAGGAAAATTGAAATTATGAGAAATTTTGTAATAATTAAACAGTTAAGATTCAAAGTTATTTTAACTTTTTGTTAGTGGAAAATGCAATTATAGTTGAATTTGCTTAAATGATACTCAATGTATTTTCCTTTCATATATATATTTTTTGCTAAAGTGTGCAGAATCATTATCATTGTAACTTATAATGCCGATTTAGATTGCTTTGGATATGGCTCAAGTGAATGACAATGAGTCAACGTCACGGCGACCGAATAAAAAAAAATAATTTGAATTTTCTATTGAAAAATCAAGAATAACACTCTCTCCGGCGTGCAGATTTTTTTTCTTTTTGTTTCTTTTTTCCATTACAATCCTGTACATTATTCAATAGAAATAGCATATATAGCATTTAATACAAAGATTGCGCGTTGGAAGAGCGAGGTTTTTTTATCTTCTCCAAGTTCTTGATTACCAAATCGTGTAAAGAACAATAACGATTACGGACCTCACACATAACTAGCCATAAGCTTACATATTCTTTTTCATCTAATTCTTGAACTGCTCTTCTATAATCGCTGATGTGTGGATATTTTGCAACTTTACTAACAATCTTTCCTCTAGAGATAAAATACCTAACAAAATATTTTTGTGTGACTTTCATCGAAATAGAAAACTTTGTTAACTATTTCATTGAAATAGAAAATTTCAATATTATTATAATTCACATTACCTAGATATTTGATCAAAAAATGCAGCAGCTTCACTTTCAACTGACTGTATTTCAGCAAGTGTATCTTCTTGTACTGACACACCAAAATTATTACCATCTTCAATTTTTGGAATCAAAAATGAAATCCACATTTTCAACTGGAAATTCAAAATTTAACATTTTTCATTTAAATTCAAAATTTTCATTTAACTAGCACAAATATTAAAATTTGCATAATTTTCATCATAGATTATAAAATTTGCATAATTTGCATCATAGATTATATACCAAATTAGAATCTTCCAATAGTTGTCGAATATAAGGTTTGACTATGTGAATAAGATCACACAAGGGCTTGTTACAAGGTACAGGTCCATTTGGTAAAACCATCACTTTGGTTCCACTGGTATCATCTATACTATTATCTACTTTTCGTTTTTTTGTAGTAGAATCATTTTCGGAATGATTAAGAATAATAGGATCTGGAATGGGTACATTTAAATCTTGATGAACATCTGATAATTTTCTATTGCAAAAACCAGGGGTTTCCAATAATTCATTCAATTTAACAATCTTTTCTGGAAATCCTTTTAATAATAGTTGTTCAGCCTAAATGAAATAGATATGTATATAATGTACTTTGAAACAAAAATAGATCACTTATAATTATATGAATAAAGATAATAGCATTTGCTTACCTTTGTTTTTAAGGAGTCCTTGTATTCTTGAACCTGCAAAATAAACTTGAAAGGTAAATATATTAAGGAGGATGGTCACATTCAATTGAAAGTTGATATTTTGTTTTAATTATAAACATACGAAAATACATATATATATTTTAAATATAATGAAATTATAAGTATTTTACTTACAAATTTATGTATTTATCTCAAAAATAAAATATTTTAAACAAATTTTTAAATTATTATAAAAATTAATGTATTAATTAGAACATTAAACGAACATAAAAAATCACATAAGAAAATCGAGAATTCTATTGTCGATATAATAATACAGGTATAGTTTTGCGTAAGCAATGAGATAATGTAAGTGATCAAGGCCAATTACTAAAAATGTAAAAAAAATGAAAGAATTAATATATTTAAATACTGAAGAAATGCATTTTTTAAAAAATATTAAGGACAAAATAAAAGATATTATTTTGAACATAATGATGCCGGTGAGTTAAACGTTACATTAACCTAAGCGTTCTTACTTGTAATATACCAAATGTATTTTATAGATTACTTAATTTGATCCTTGTTCTCTGTAATTTAAACTATAATATAAAATATTTTACCTTCTGTGCTGTAGTATCCGCCATTATACACTCCATGAAAAAAAAAAGTTTATAAAATATAACCACACTGTCCCTTTGTTGTAACGTACAACTTCAAACAGGAAGTAGTGGTGAATATTCTTACTACGCCATCAAATCAGAATCTATATTGTTAACAATTATGATATTCTTTTCAGAATTTGAAATGTTATTTGAAGTTATTTTCTGTTCAAACTCGAAATGCTATAAAACTAATATAATTATTATAATATGCATGTTAGGATTGAGAGATATACAATAGAATGACAATATTTTCATTCTTTTACTTTCTTAAAAATTCTTTTTAATTCTAATTAAATTGTTTTTATTATAATCTATAATCAAATATACAATTAAGAGAATATGATTCTATCTTGTTACAATTGATAGGCATAGAATATTTATTCAAAATGATAAAGTTTTAATTTTAGTTATATCAAAAATAAAATCAATAATCAAATATAATGATATATGATAATATGAAACATAGAAATAAAAAATAGAAGGGGAAAAAGGATAATATGTAATTGAATACGTAATTTTATAGATATATTTTAAAAAATGTAATTCTTTTAAATCAAACAACATACAATTTTATGAATAATGAATATATTTTTTGATATTTCGGATAAAATTAAGTAAATTGATAAAAAAATGAATTATTTCATTCATTGTGTTCATATTTTGCACATCAAAAATCATCCTTTTAAATCAATAAAAGAAATCTGATACATGATTATTCATCACGATTCGTGTATCTATGATGTAATTATTGTTAATGTATTTTTACGCATACGCGTAAGAAATGATATTTTCATTTGAACTATAGGTTCAAAATTTTACATTTTTAACTTAATAAGAATCAGTACCAAGTGTAATGCTAAGATAGGAGCAAAATTTATATTATACAATAAACGGACATATTGGAAAACAAAAATTAATTTGATTTTCAATGACACGAAATGATAGTTGATGATAATAATTACAACTGCTGTTGCTGTTTAGAAACATATATTAAATAAGGCTAAGTAAGTTTCTTTGCTTTTTGATAAAGTGTATCAACGACTTTCCCCATACTATGTATAGTATCTAATGCAATCTCATAAGTTTTATCGCGAGGAGTGTCTTCAAAAACAATTAAAACACCTTCACCCTGATCAAGAACACCCCTTAATTTTTTATCCAATATCATTTGTGAAAGCTTCTTCTCCACTTGTGTAAGTGGCAGTGATATACAGGTCGCAATATGACTGACCTACACGAAAAAATAGAATAAAAGACGAATTTTAAATGATCAATCTATAATATTATAAAGTAAATTATTATACCTGTACACGTGAATAGGGTTCAACCAAACGGCATAAATTTTGTTCAAGCATTGCATCATAAAGGGAACCGAGATGAGCACGTACAATTACATCATCTTCTAGTTCTTCACGATATTTTTTCACAGCAGTTTGAAAATCTGCCAATGATCGTCGATGGCTAGCTTCGGCAACTGCCCGCATTGCATCTAAATCCTTTCCTGCATACTTAACAGCTAATTTTCCTGACATAATTGATTGAACATCTTCAGGTGTACGTAACATAATTTTTGAAAGTAGCATATATTTTAAAGCTGTTAAAGCTTTTGGACTTTCTACACTATCATATCTGAAAAGAAGTAGTAATTACAATGAAAAACAAAAAGTTCCCAAATACAATATATTATTGAAAGAAACAATTTACCCTTCAAATGCTTCATAAAAGTAAGAATATGCAGTTTTAAAATCTCGTTCATCGGCAGCATGTAAAATTCCTGATTGTAAATCTAAAGCAGCTTGCATTTTAGGTGGACAATAAATTGCATTAGCAGTTGTTCTAGCACTGGTAAGAGCTGCTCTTGCTTTTGCTAAATTACTTAATGCATGATAGGTTTTACTTTCTAATAACTGTACTTCAACCAAGAGTTGTTTATCATCCAATTTTTTAAGTTCTTTAAGTAAAGCTGATCCCAATTGTAATGCTTCACTGTACATACCAGTATCAAAATATAATGCTATTAAACGCGCTTCTAATGATTGCCTTAAAAATGTCCTACGTTCTTCTTTTGCCCATTCTATACATTCTTTGCATAGTTGAACCTGTTAATAAAAGAAAAATTGATGCTGAACTATATATGAAAATTATAAAAAATATTTATGAAAATACCTCGATGCCAATACCAGCTTCTAAATCCAAAAAAAAATCTACTAAGGATCGTACAAGTTTAGCAGCTTTTGCTTTGCTAATCAAGCTAAGAAATGGTCTGGTAGCTTTAATTAATTCTGCCAGTTCTTTTGCTTTGCCTTCTTTCTTGTAAAGTTCACCGAGATGTAAAATACCTTGTTCTTTCACACGAATGTTATCCTCGTCATCTTCCGTAACACCAATACTTGGATCGGAGACGATTTCATTTAAAAGTGAAATACCTTCACTACGATTCGTCATTGAAACTGCTTGTGCACGTTCGAATAACATTGCACCGGCCATTTCAAAAATTTTCACTGCTTTATGAAGATGAAAACGAAATAGGATAACCTTCTTTCAAAAATGATTAATGTTATTTTTTGAATAAACGATCAAATTTGTTAAACAATTTTTATGTTTTACAGACAGTTTTATCTAATGTTCTTTAATATTTTGAATGTCGCATACGCTTTTATGCACAGATACACAAATTTTATAAACGTCTACCGTTTGTCACTTTATTCGCAATCCGCTCCAGTCTCAGAGCTACAAAATACATGTCACGCTACTACGTGAAACAAATTAAATGTGCATTAAATGTGAAGAATTGTAAGATTGATATGAATTTTTTTTCCTCTAAATTGTTATTATTATTAATTTTTAATAAATTTAATAATATTATTATATTTTTTTTTTATATTTAAAATTTATATATATTTGCATTTTTCTAAACAATTTTATTATAAATAAGCAAATAAGAGATAGAAATTATAAGTACAGGAAAAGAAAAAATATATAAGTAATAGGATAATATTATACTAAGAAAATTCCAGATCAAGATTATATATATATATATATATAAATATATTCTGTTAAATAAAATATAGTGGTATATGTATATAAACATACAAAAACTGAATAAATGTAAATTCAAAGTAGTATAAATATATAAAACGATTATAAATATTTTTTTATATATGATATAATTTTTGTTATGATTATTTTTAAACTGTTATAACTATGTTAAAAAATTAGTTTTAAAAATGGTGAAATTTACCGAAACAAATATTATTAATGAAACATCTTCCAACCTAAAGTATTATGATTGTAAGTTGAAATTTATATGAATACAACATTTTTTTCTTTAAAAAAGAATTTATTAAAATATATATATATATATATATATATATATATA
>NW_006263572.1:129644-137200 GCF_000469605.1 Apis dorsata
CCGTTTCAAATAGCTTTATATTTGAATTTATGGCTTTTTCCAATTTGGCTGATAATTAGTATAATAAACTTGGATGCAAAAGTAAATATTATTTTTTAGTAAAGTTACAAAATTATTATTTAATAAAGTTATATATATTAATTTTCTTTATTGTTTTTATAGTACAATAATTTAACAAATATTTATAAATTGATAGCTGTAACAATATTTTTGATACTTTCAATTTTTGAAAGTTTAAAATTATATTTGGGATATGCAGGAAATCTTATTGGAAAGGTAATTTATCTAATTTATTTATCATAGAATTTGATTTTTAGTATTTTATAATATAAAAAAATTATCAGATTCCAGAATTAACTAGTTGTTGGTTAATTTCAATATTGATACAACTTCCCCTAGAGATGTATCTTTTATTTGATTATTGGATTTTATTTCATTATAGTGAAATATTGGTCAATTCCTTTATGGTTTGCCTTCTTTTTATTGAAATTATTACAGGTATGATTGCTTTAAAAAATTTGGCAAATCATCATGCTAAAGTATTTTATTTAATGCATTTATACGGTATACGTACAAATGATGGACGGTAATTTATCTTCTAAAATAATTTTATAATTATATATAGAATAAGTACATTTACAAGTAATTTTTATATTAAAATACAAATGTTTTGATTTTTTGTTTTGTAAAAATTTCTAATCAATGCAATACCTAATACATATAAGTCTATTTAATTAATTATGTCTTATATCATGATTAGCTATCAAGATTATGAGTTCTATAAAATAACTGTATTACTGATACATTTTTTCGTAAACGTATTAAATATGTTTCTATATTGTTGATAACAATATCATTTTCAATATTTTGTTTATTGGTAAGTGCTTGTAAAAGTTGTAAACGTGTAGGAACCATACGTGAAAGTAGCTGTTAAAAAAAAATAAAAAATTAGTATAATTAACAAAAATAGATAGAAAAAAATGATAAAAACGATAATTGAATAATAATTTATAACTTATTATTGTTCAAAAAATTATCAATAATAAGAATATGTTATATATGTTTTAAATAAATGCTTACATCAAAAAGTTGTTGTGCCATCCAACCATGATATGGTTCTAAAGCTTCTTTATAAGATTTTTTTAAAAATGCAACTAGATCTTCTGTTGGTGTAGCTGTTTTAGCATCTTCTACAATTTTCTCGAAAAAAAGTAAAATCATGTGTAACGCTCTGTAATTGTTAAATTGAAATTTCGATTCAATCAATAAACATAGTAAATAAAAAAAAAAATGTATAAATTGAATTAAATTGAATGAAATAGAGAATTATATGTCTATATATTATAGAAAACTTGCACGAACCTTGTTAACCATAATAAAGCATCCGTTGCGATTAAATTAGTCTCGGTAGCTTTTTCAATTAAAATCATGTCTTGTAGAATTACATTTTTTTCTTTATTCGTTGCATATCTTGTTTCGAGTTTCTAGAATTATACTTGAATACTATGAATGAATTGTATATTATAATATATGATTACGTTTTATTATGTACATAAATATATATACTTACGTCAATGTTTCCATTAATATCATATTTAACTGGTGCGAATACTTTGCCAAGTTTTTCTGAAATATTTGTTTAATTTTTTATTTTTGTTCTTTATGTAGGTTATATGGCATTGACTATAAATATATGTAAACACATACATACCAACAATTCGCACAATGCCTCGTGCTGCATTCAAAAATTCAGCCGTTTTTATTTTATCGTCCTCTGCGATTTCTGGAAATAAAATTTCAATTTCATTAACAAGCACATCGTTGTCATCATTAGCACTCGAAAAATGTGCCATAATTTTACGATGATGATAAATTTCACATATAATTAAAAAACAATATGTATATATACATGTATATATATATATATATATATAGATATTTTTGTTTTGAAACGTTTTAATAGTGTTCTTTTATGCTTTATCGTTTATTTACTACGTTTTATCGATCGGTAGTTTGCAGCAATATTTTTGGTAAGTACATATGTTACTTTTTACGATATATGATACTATACATATACAATTTAAATACGATTTTGATATACTAAAATTTCAAAGAGTAATCAACAGCTTTTAAATATTCTATGAAATAGATAATATATCTTTTAATTTTTTAAATAAAATAAATTATAGATATATTAACATAAAATTATAGATATATTAGAATTGCGAAAATTTTTTTTATTTTTTTTATTAGCACTAATTGAATTAAATAAATAAAATATATATTATCATTGAATTTTTATAATTTATCAATTTTTTTTAATTTCAATGATATATTATCAATGTATGAAATATGTTATCAATATCTATCAATATCAATTATTTTCATAATTATTTATAGTTATTGTTAAAACATTTAATGGCGATAAATTTTTAATTCATTTTATTAATTAAAATTATTATAAAACTAAATTTATATTTATGAAACTGTATATATAATTGCACATACAGCAGTTTAATAATAATGTTATCTCATTTTCTTAAACCGTTAATAATAAATAAAAATTTTTATTTTATAGCGTTCTTTTCTATAATTGTACATGTATTTACATATATATTCATCACATAAATGCATCACATAATCATTAACGCGCAATGTATTTTTTATTAAGTATAATAGTATAATAATTATTATGCCATAAATCCATATTTAGAATAATATATATAATAATATATATATATACACAAAAGGTACTACTGAAATTATTGAAACCAAACAGCAATGTATGAAATTTTTATTTTTTCTTCTCTCATTTAAATACAAGCATATACATCTCTTTCTTTCTCTCTCACATACATACATTCATTTACTTACTCTTATCATTTTACTATTAGAGATTTATTATAGAGATAATAATCTCTATAATAGAGATATAATAGAGATCTCTATAAGAGATTATAAGATTTTTTAGTTTTGATTTAAAAAGCTTTACTATTGCAGTGATCATAAAAATTATCGTAATGGAAAAAATATGTCTTATAACATATAGCGTTTTAGATAAGCATATCTTAGACAAACATCGATAATAATTAAAAAGCAAATATATATTGAGATTGAATTTTGTTCAAATTATTTTTAGCGACCAAGCATTATCATTAATTATATTAAATCGTGCTTATTGATTCTAAGAAAATTAGAAAAGAACATATGATTTTTTGGCAATTCGAATTGGTTGTATTGTCGCTATTAAAATATAAAATTTGTAGTAAAGCGTATCAATATAATGCTGCAAATTTCAAAATGCCGTTGGAAGAGGATATTTAAGAATATTGCCAGTCGAATCTTCAGCAACGAGAGTCAGTGCGGCAATAATATGTGATGGAGCTAGTGGAACTAACGCCTCCAAGGGTGGCCGAGAGCCTGGAAATTGTCGAGAACCAACCACCATTCCACCAGATGTTTCTCTAAGTTCTATTACTCGTACTCCAAAACGCGATCTTATAACATTCCTGTGATCAAAGACAAAAATACATATGATTATCATATTTGGAAGAGAAGTAATAGGAAAAAGTAAAGAAAAGAATGTATGAAAGGAGGTGGAACAAAAAAAGAAAGATGGAAGAATATGTGTATGGATCAGGTGGGTGTTCAGTGTGTTTGTGTTAATGGATCAGGATCGACGGATCAGGTATTTGATTATACCTTTTCCCATCATATTCGATGTCGTGGAAAGGTCGAGTAAAAACGTTGTCCATCTCGCTGTTGAACCATCGATGATAGGCGAGAAATGCTGCGCAAGACGGCGACCAAAATGTTCGATCAGTTTGTGAATTAGGAGTTTGTTCCAATGCAGGTTGAGTTTGTAAAAGACTCTTGGAAAAGGATCTGTTGAGTTCTGGACTAGCGGGTGCGGATAGCCTGCCGAGTAATCGTGAAGGATTTTGAGAAGACGAAGGGCGGGACGATTCGGAAAGCAGACGATTTCTTCGAGGGCTTGCTAACAGAGCATACGGTTCTTGTATTGTGACCGTCACGCTGAGTGGCCTACTTAATGCGATCGTTGTATGTTGAGGATCTCTTCGTAGTACAGGGTTGCGATTGAAATCGATTCCAGCTGCTCCGACAAATACACGATCAACGTAATCGAATCCGCGGCCCATTATGCCTTCACGAGTATGGCCAAGATCGAAAGTGTGCCCTAATTCATGGAGAACTGCGCCAAGAGTTGTGGCGAAACAGCCACCATGTGTTCCGCGATAATTACTATCATCCATTAATTGTTCCGTATCGATGATTGTGGCGTCAAGAAATCTAGATAATATTTGAGCCATGCAGGTGGGCCATGTATGAAGACAAGCTGAACCAAATAACGCTAATCCACCGCCACCGAGCGCGGCATGCCCTTGAGTTCTCGCAAGAGTGTCTTCGTGAGTGCGTGGATTTGGTGCACCTCGATATCTGGTACACGAAAGAAATGCAAGATACTTGCGATCTTTCGATGCCAAAGGACCGGTCATTAATTCACGCGCGATTAATTCCCAAAGTTCCCGTTGATTCATCGCACGTGCTCGATCGACATCAAGCATGCTATGCATAACCAAACACTCTGCACCATCCAAGTCTCGTTCCAGTTGAAACGTTTTCCTTCCGTAACCTGCCTCCCTTAACTTTTCGGCGGTGAGAGTTTGTAAAAGTCGGGCACCAAGACCTATTCTTGTCGCAGCGCTTTCCGGCGACCGATCTTCTCCTCGTGGACCTTGGAAATATCCATCGTGCCCAGAGCAAATCACATAGACGGGAGTTACGCGTAATCTTGTTGTCCTTGGTTCGTGAATTAAAACAAGTCCTTTTCTTTGACCTGCTGTTTCGAATTCCAACTTATTTGGACCTCGTGTTAGTTCTACTATCGCACGAAATTCACCGGACACGATTGGCCATTCGGAACTTTGATTTTCTTGATTTCGTACAGTGATGAAGTTACACGCCATTGGTGCACGACCTCGTATCAGAGCTAAGCTATAACATAAGCTCTCTCCATCCACTAAATTCGTCACACATATTTCTTCTGAATTCCCATTTGTTGTAGATTTATATTGCCGATTCTCCCCTTCTAATGGAAATTCTCTATTACCTTCGTAATAACATTTTCGTTGACATCGTTGTTGTTCTTGTTGTCGTTCTTGTTGTTGTTGCTGCTCACGAAGAAGATTTGCCAAATTTGTGTCTGCAAGTACCTGTGGGGGTTGTGTGTTTTTACGTATAATTTTAGGATGCATTGTAAAATGATAACAAAGATTAGAGAAACTAGAATGATGAGAAATACAACGACGGCGATGGCGACGGCAACGATGATAACGATGACGACGACGATAACGACGACGACGAAAACGACAACGACGACGACAACGACGATGATGACGAAGACGACAGTAAAGATAATAACGGTAGTAATTGATGATGATAGCGACGGTAAGGATGAGGACGATGATAATAATTATTGTTTCGTTTAAAAAAGATCGTATCGTATTTATATAAAATTAGAAAAGCAAAGATATAATTTTATTCTATCTTTATTTTTTTACAACTTTAATTATTTGATGAATGAATAATAATAATTTCACAAAAAAGTGACCACACCGACATAAAATGACAATTCCAAGAGAAGTGCTGCGATCTTGTGGTGAATTATAAAAGCTTTGTATGGAGTAGAATCTTTCAAGTTTTTCCCACCTCAATTTTCGCTCTTCAGATCGTACCGACATGTATCAAGTAAAATGTCGAAAGAAATAAGACAAATCGATTCATTGATTTTCTTTGAAATTAGCAATTGAAAGTTTTATTCAAATTACATAAGATACTGGATTTTATTAAGAAAAAGTTCTTTCCGAAGAAATATAAATATGAGCAATCACCGGTAGGATTGTGATAAATAACGAAATAATATGTCCATTGTATTTCCATCAGAAAGGAATTTGGTAGTTAACATTGGGTAATTTGATACAGAAGAAGGATAAAGAGTTTCGAATTGAAATAACAAAATATGTCGATAAAGAATTATTCGAATTCACGTTTAATTGTCAAGAATACACGTGTATTTAACAAATTGAATCCAAATGTTTGAAGCTATAACAAGATTTACGGCTTTTCAATTTCAAATATTTCACTTACCATTGTATAAGAAGTGTGTCGAAATAGCAGGCAGTACACGTTAAAAAGGAAAGGAAGGGAAGTACGTGCTGAACGATCAGCTTCAGCCGGCTCCGTACATACGGAGAGATAGACTGTGGCGCCGAGACAATGACGAACGGCGGGTTGCGGTACTATGGCGCAGCGGCGCATGCAGTCGCGCACCCGCATTCGCGTTTCTCTTCGTTCTTTGTTTCTCTTTCTTACTTTCTTCCTTTTTTCACATATTACATTAACATCCCCTTCGTCGTATTTTCTTCTCTTTATTTATTAAGAGATCTCACTCCTTTCCTATGAAAGCATCGTTCAATTTGCTATATTTCGCGTTGTCATTTTTGTATAACAATATATACTGTATATATATATATATAGATATGTATCGGATATTAATACATTTATGAGATATTTTTGGAGATACTTTTTGATTCTAAAAATACAAAAGTTGATATACAAAAATATCAATTGAGATTTATTTATTAAGTTATGAATAATTATGTTTCATAATAAATATTGCAAAGCAAGACGAAGATAGAACGAGATAATTCTATCTCTATCACACTAGTGTCTCGATCTATCTCCATTTCTCTTTATTTAATGCAAATAAATTATATATAACTTAATAAATAAATTGTAATCGATATTTTTATATAGCAATTTTTGCATTTGTTTATCTTTTATAATTTATTCTTTAGATATATCACGAATATTATTTCTTTTTTTTTTATTTAAAATATAAAATGGAATATGAAAAATTTTGAATAATTATTATTTTAAAATAATAATCAATTAATTTTAATTTCGTAATTAAAATGTTATTGAATTCATAATTCCTGAATGATTCGATTCAATTCGATTGAAATCAAATACACACACAAATTATTTTGTTTGAAAAAACAATTTCTTCATCGAAAAGCAGTATTTCAAATTCAATATTATTAAAATCAGTCTGATAATTTTTATATACGCGAAGGAGAAAAATATAGATCGCAATTTTTCTAAGTAAACATGCATTTATATTTCGAATAGTTTATTTTAATGATAGTAATCAGGCAAATTGTGATCGATACCTCGTCAGTCAGTAAATAGTATACTTTATGATATAGTGCTTTATTTGCAAAGATGAGTTCAATTGTGACGTTACAACGTTCGATCGACTAATTGCATATGCGCATGATCACGAATAGAGTAGATTCGTAAACGATGTCAAGGATGTTAGTAACAACTAACATCATTTTAACAAGATGTTTTCTATTCACGATTTCAATTCATTTTACTCCCAATACTCTATTCTCTGCCATATTTAAGATATATAAGATGATAATCACGATTTTTCGCCCACTTTTTTTATCCTTTGTACTTGCATACGTATC
>NW_006263572.1:137569-140368 GCF_000469605.1 Apis dorsata
AAAATATATATATATATATATATATATATATATATATAAAATTACACAGACAGATATATAGGCGAAACGCAAATAAATTTTGAACGTCTAACATATTTTATTCGCGAACATAGTACATATGTATTACTCTCATTCTACCATACGTATCTTTTATCCATCGGCTGTATACGTAGGTATAATACAAGAGGATGCAAAATATATGGCAAGTGTCGTTGTCGTGGGGTTAGCGACCGTGAAAGTGCTCCCATGTAAAAGTAGAACGACAGTTTTTCAAAATCGTTGCGACGATTGCGTGCGCCCACAACCGACCTACTTGACGATCGGTCGTTGCACCGCACCTCAGTTTCCTTCGTTGTTGTGGACCATTGGTTGTTCTCGAAATACGAAATACATATGTATACGTACTCTGATACCCGCGTACATAAAAGAAAGTGTGACTTTATTCTAATAAAGCTTTCGAAAAAAAAAAAAAAAAAACTATCCTTTTTACCTTACCACGATACAATATATACGTATAAACGTATGATACGCATACATGTAGAATAGATATATACATATATATATACACACACACGTATACGCATATTTTCGACGAGGAAAGAGAGGGCGCCGCGCAACACATGTGCAAAAAATTAAAGAAAACGGAAGTGAGGGGAACGTAAAGATGGAAGAGAAAATTGTGCGCTCTTGGATGCACATTTGCGCACGACGTATGTAATATCGATATTCAATCGATATTTGTATCATCCGTTCCTATCATATCATAATCGTGTTCACACGATTTGCGTTGTGCGGCACTTGAAACGGGAATGTACAAGAAATGGACGACTTTTCCTACCGAAAACTGGGTCGCGTCGAAAAAGCGAGCCTTCCTTTCTTATCATTATTGTGATCTGATCGTGATCGTGATACTCGTGATTGTTATCGATTGCCCATAATGTTACGCTTTTTTAATGCAAGTGGAGATACTCTGAATATTATTATTTTTTATTCTCTACATACGTCTACGAATATCTATATATACGCGTATGAATATTTATTAACTCTTTTTTCCTCCTTGCACGCCGTTTATTTCTTTCCGTTATACATTTATACACGGGCGTCAAGATGGTGGTCTTGTCGCAACCGTTCGTCAACAAGTTTAATTGGGCGGGCAAGATTTTTTCGCGATCATAGAAACAGTGTGCAACGTTCGATGATAAGACGAAAGCATACGAAAGAAAGCGAGACTATGAAGGTAAGCCGGGGAGAACGAACTATACTGGAGAGAGTAGGCCAATGCCAGTGTCAGCGGCACGGCTAGTAAGTGTCTGACGGTAAACCTGATCGTGAAAACAGAGAAACAAGTTGCACCGATTACGTTTGTCTCCCCATGATTTGTTTCGATTCGATTCCCTATGCTGCATGCACGGGGGATTTTGTATCTGTTCCGTGCGATCGATTTTACAATTTTTAAAACCGATATAACCGTTTTTCTTCTCTTCTTAAACACGTTCTCCTTTCCTATATCCACAACTCAAATTATCTTGCATTTCCCTGATTTTTCTTTTTTAATTCTATTCTTGTAAAGTAAGTATATAAAGTAAGTACTGTAAGTATATTCTTTATATGTAAGAAGAGAAATACGAGAAATGAAATCATTATTGCGTTATAATTCGAGATAGAGATTCTTAGGCCACGTGTAAAAAAAATAAAATCGATCAAATTTGACAGAATGGAATTATTGTATTATTTTTTGTTATTTGTTAGCTTCTTCCGTTCTTCTTCGTTGTATATGCACAATATATTTCATAGTAAGTATATTATTAGTATTATCGATGACAAAGTATATAGTAAAAGGAAGAAAATCAATTCACATGCGACGACATCATGTACGGAATTCAAGATCAAGCAGTTACACGAATTACAACACTCGAACAAATGGTTTTGAAACGATTTTGGCATTGAATCACACGACACGTAGATACGGTGAAGAAACAGAAGCTTATTCATAAAGGGATTCGATGAGAGCACGGACAAAATTTTTTTTTTAATACGTACAGAAGGGAATCCGATCGAAAGGTTCATCGAACTCGTTTATACGCATAATCGATACGTAGGTGTTTGTTTCGATGGAGAAAAAGAAAACAATAATTGTTCGTTCGTTCAGTTCGTTTTGATTTTTATTTGGATCGTTTGAATATGATAAGAGAGCGAAGAAAAAGTGCATAAACTATACTTTTATCTTTCTTCTTCATCTCTCCTTCTTCTCTTCTTCTTATTATCAGTTTTTCCACGAATATATATATTTCTGTGATTTTATTATACCAAAGGAAGATGTGATATTTCAATCATAAATTGCATACTTTATAAAAAAAATATGAAAATAGAAAAAAAGAAATCGAAAGAGACTTTGCTTGGATCGAAATAATTATTAAAAAATTGAATCACGGAAGTATGAAGAAAAATAATAATATTAATTTCAATATTTATCAAGTTTACTTGAAGATAATTCGACCGAGTTTTACAAAAGACCGACAAGTTTGACATGTTCTTTAATTAATTATATTAATAACTCGTTACATAGCAAATGAATGAGCGTGTTAACGATTATCACAATTACTTACAAGAAGTGATGACTTTTATAATATATATTTTTTCTTAAAGATAATTTCTCTTTTCATATAACGAAATAAGAAGACCGCATTCGAATAGAGAGAAGGAAAAGAGAAATAAATTTTTTTTCGTGGGAGGAACGAAGTGTCGTTGATGCGATGGAGGATGAGGAGAAATAAAATTTCGAATGATCGTAAAAAAAAA
>NW_006263572.1:140818-146501 GCF_000469605.1 Apis dorsata
TATTCGATCAAAAATTTCCAGTCACGTTGCCTCTAAATAGCTTGGGTGTTTCACTTTCGACGCCTGAAGAGTAAAATTCATTCGAGTACTCGAGACGATGACGATGACGGCGTGTTCGCTTCGTGTCAAGGACAACGCGTCTATCGTCGTGTACTTTCCTGAGAGCCAAGAAAATCTCCACTTCTGGCATATAAGATACGACTGTTTCACGAGACAACGGTAACGAGATAACGATCACGATGATGATGATGATGAAGGCGACGATAACGATCGCGTTACGGTGACGAACAGTTTGATCACGATGAACGTTTTCCCTCGTCGATATCAAATCATCACCACTTTAGTTTTCTAAATTATTGTGAAACGCTTTGTTCGCTATTCTCACCTTTTTTTTTTTTTTTTTCGAAAACTCGCGCAAGATTTTCAGTCGATATTTCGTTCGACCCGGTGCGTTTCATCGCTCGTTCCACAACTTCGATAAGTTCGCGATAAATCGACGGTGTTTTCCCAATCCGCCGTTTTCACGTTCGAATGGGGGAGGGAAAAAAAAAAAGAAAAATAAATAAATAAAAATAAAAGGGAGAAAATATCGAACGTTGGCGAGATTTTTAATGTCCGCACGTTCTGGCAACGATCTTGTGGAATTAGGCCGACAGGGTCTGTCGCCGATGTCCTTGACACGCTGAAAGTAAGACCAAGCCTGCGCGCGCTAACTTTAATGTCTTACGCAATCGGTCGTAGGTGTATCATTGCGAGCGTCAAAACTCGCATCAACCGATAGTACCGGCATTTTCCACCGATTAAATCGCAGTTTTCCATTAATATGGATATTTCTCGTATTTCGATATCGACGTTATTAATCGTCGATAATATCGTGGACATTTGGCTGGGTAGGGTTTTTCCTTGTTAGATAATAATGGATAAAACATCATAAGTGGAACAAACTTTTACCAAATATGATCGTCTATCATGTACGTGTTTCATATTGCAGACGAATAATTTAAAATTATTCGTACAAGTATATGAGTCGAGACTTGTGGTAAATATTATTGATGGAAATTAAAGAAAAAGAAAAAAAGAGAAGTAATTAAAAGAATGAGTTTAGATTTCGAAAATTTGGATGGAATAAAATAGGATTTTATCTGGCAGTTTGCCCACGTTTTTCAGCATACGAGTCAGATGGATGCAGTACACATTATCTATAGTTGAAGCGTTCGATACGTAGGCGCCAGATGTCTTAACGCTAGTGATGCAGATATTTTCATACTGCTGTATTCTGTACACTTTTTAACGGAAAATTGTTCTATCGATTTATGTAATACATTATGTAGTAATAGATATAATATATATGTATATAAAATATACGTGATTGATATTTGATATTAGTAATAGATATGTATAATGTATAACTAGCGTTTTCATTAATATTTTTGCTATATAAAAGTACCAACTTTTTATCAGATTATCTAATGCAAGTATCGTGAATCATTTAATATACAGGGAGTTAATATTTTCATGGAACAATTTGCAGAATTGATTTTAGAAGTGACGCATAAAAATTGGTATAGAAAAATATGGATTAATTTATTTATAAAGTTATAAGCAATTGAAATGAGATATCTTTCTGTCTTCGTTATATATTATATTTCTATCTTTTTAGTTTAACGTGAATTTAAATTGCTTATAATTTAATAAATAAACTTCAATCGACATTTATCAGTTTTTATATTTATTTTGATTTCTGTAATAATTATAAAAATCTACATGTAAAGTTTTAACAATCGAAAGGTTAATAACGATGTGGTTAAATATATTTTAAATATTATATACCGTCGAGTAAAAAATATTTAAAATACATTTTACATTATAGCAATGTTTAAATGAATGTTTAATAAAATATACTATCTCAATAACTTCTACTTATACTATTTATATACATGTATTAATCTTGCAATATTTGATGTTTATTAGATATTTTAATACGAATATGATAATCGTACAAAAATTTGTTATTAAATAATAAATAGGTGTCAATTAATTCAAATAGATAAAAAAAGATAATATCATAAAATTTATGCCTATTTAAATTCGCGTGTTAACTTAAGTTTTTATTAATTGGTTTAGCAATTATAATAAATAATCGAAATTTCCTTCTTGGATGGAATGCTTACATTCATCGAATATTTATTCGATTTTCGAATTCTTTCGAATATTCTTGTTTTTATAGAAATAATAATAAATGCATTTTAGGCGTCGTGTTGTTAACAACTGTCAATGAAAATTATTTATATCTCTTTATTTATGATTCTATATAACGAGTTTTAAAAACTTCCCTCCAAATCTTTAAATAATTACTTTTAAAATTATTTTCGAATTTAAATTTGTATAAACTTTTTTTTTACTCTTTTTTAATTTCATTAATAAACAATATAAATTTAGTCCCAATCTTTTCAAACACCTTGTATATACATCAAACGAAAGCTTCATCGAATTCCGTTACATTAGATAAGAATTCTCGCAATCCACAGGTTAAGCGTATGCTTCCGAATTATGTAGTTTCTTGGTTCGTGGTAACTATTGGATTTGGCGGATGACGAAAAGGAGCCGGCGGGCGTGAAAGCGAACTCTCTAGATGATTAGTTAAATTTTTGGTAAAATTCTTGGATTTTTCGTAATTGAAAAAGAACGGTATTGAATCGATTAACGTCTACTTATATTAAATTATTTTATCAAAAAAAAAAAAAATAATAATAATATAAATAATACATATATCGATGAACATAGAAAATAATAAATCGATAATGTCGATCGGAGAACTGGTAAATATAAATATTAATTAATATTTAAATATTTCTATATCTATATTTCTATATATATATATATATATATATATACATGTATTCATCTATTTACATTTGTCGGTTTGCGATGGAAAAAAAAAAAATGGAAAAGATGATAAATTAGTGAGGAAGCTTCCGTACTTATATAGTAAGCAACGATTCGAAAATACGGTCGAGGAAAGGGAAAGTGGTTTGTCGAGGTTGATCGTCGAGAGTAACGTCTTACCTTTCTTCCCTCATTGTCCGTCGGACATTACCCATCTTTCTCGGAAGTCCGTCTCGATTAGATCGAAACAGGATCGATTTAAAACGATGGAAATATAACAGAATGGAAATAATCGAGGAAAAAGATTGGATCGGTCGATAAATCGGTCGACTGGATGTAAAGAGAAATCGTCGATGGTTAAATGAAAAATCGATGGTTAAATTCGTAAAAATTATTTTCTTTTTTTTTTTTTTTGCCTAAATGCGTTGCGAAATTTGGAATCAAATCTAATAATTAATTAAACTGAACTTAAATTTAACGCTCGGTGAACGGATATGACGGTAATTTGACATTGGAATGAAGACGCGTAAAGATGCGTATTGCAAGATGCGTGACCTCTGTTTTATCGGTCGGTGGTGCGTGTCTGCCGCGTCTACCTACCTCACATTGCATACTTTTGCCTCTATCAGTTTGCCATTACGAGAGAGGAAAAGACGTTTCATGTGTCGATTAAACTTGAGCTTTTTGATGATTTTTAAAATAACTTTCGTAGCCTGTGTCACCATTTATGCATAAAGATAATATTGTGCTTTACATTTCTTAACGTTTCCTTCTCTTTCCTCATTTTTTTTTTTTTCTCGGATTGTATCAAGTTTTCCCATGATTTAAATTTAAATTTATCTCCATTTTATTCTTAAACGGAAGATAATAAACGAAACATTTTTAAATTTCGTTATTATTTATTTTTCTTTTTTTTTCTTTTTTTTTTTTTTTGAAGATACAAAAATACTTTATATAAAATAGTATCCAAAAAATGTACAGACACAGTATATTGAGTTATTGTAACATTTATACGTTGAGGAAATTTCGAACGTGAAAAGAAAAACGATCGAAATGTTCAATTCTTCTAATATTGAGATAACAAATCGAAATCGGTGTGACGTATTAATGGCCGTGGTTTTATATGAGCTGGACAGGGATAACTATATTTACGTATGCAACAAGATTTCCATCCTCTTACTGGGGGAAAAGCGGGAACTAGACAAATATATGGAGGTGATCTCGGTGGACATGCGATCCCATGCCCACTGCAGTACTGGTTGGAGTTACCATTGCTGCAGCTATTGTTGTTTGATTTCCACATAGTCTTTTCGATTGTTAATGGGATTAAAGATTATCGAATATCCAATTACGGTGCATCCAGTTGGTATCAGTTGATGCGTTTCATGTTAACTAGAAAAAGAGAATTAATGAAACAGTAATGCAATATAAGTAATTATTATATTTATTATTATTATTATTATTATTATATAATACACACATATGATATTACCTTTTTTATTAAGAATTTTGTTTGAAGAAAAGAGGTTAGATAAGGATTGAACAAATTTGATCGTCAGAATAATGTGTATTACCAACTATTGAGAAAAAAATCGAGCAAATACATTTTATTAAACAAAACAAATGAGAAAATTGAATTTCTAGAGGCAAATCGTGTCAATCCATTGTTTTCTTCTTTTCTTTTAATCTATTCTCCTTCTCTCTCCCTTTCGCAACAAACGTCAATCTCGATTGATACGATCTTTAAAAAATTATACGTCTTCTCTCTTCTTTCTACTCGTTTTACTCTTACTCTTGATTCGTTTGTATATGTATTTGTATTTTTATCTGCCTTGAAAAAAATATTACAATATTATGATATTTTTGGTAATTTGGCGAAAGAAAGATTAAATTGGCATTAGGTTGGAAAGAAACGCGAAAGTTGCGCAAACGAACGAAGCAATAGATTTCGAAAGCATAGAATTATGTAAATAATACTACGCATAGATTCGAATCTCTTAAATCATCGCTAGAGGTAGAGATAGAAGAAACGTAAGATTTTGCGAGTGGGTTTGGATCGAGGAGATAATTGCAGAGAGGTGAAGCTCAGTAACATCGAACCTGAAATCTCGGATTAATCCTATTTGTAATTCGTGGTTCGTGGTTCAACGGTCGGCACCGTATTCCATACTCTCGAAACGAGGTTATAACCAAGGTTACCAAACGGAGACTACCCAAATACCCAGATACATACGATTATGACGGTCCTCTTCATCTTATATATATATATATATTATATATATATATATTTTATTTGATACTGTACTTGGTAAACTCTTGGAACGATCCCCCGCGACTTATTTTCCTCTCTCTCTCTCTCTCTCTATGGGGATGAATGCGAACGATGAAGAAGCACTTTTGTGAGCAATGATTCGATTTGAATTTATCGATGATTGGCGTTGAATGTAGAAAAATAACAAACATTAAATGAACTGTATATGATAATACAGAGAGTAGAATAAATCTCTTTCATCTTGCGAAATTTTTTTTTTTTTTTAAGAAAATGATGTAAGTTTAATGAATCGAAAGGAACGCGTGAAGTTTGCTCGATGGATATTAATAATTATGCATACACACGTATCGTTATTACACATATAACTATATACAACTATAACGTACGTTGCAGATATTTTTCGACGTAGATATCGAGCCTCCGCGATAAAAAAAAAAAAATAATAATTTCCAAGAAATGCAAAAGAAAATTGAGTTCCACGAGAGAGAGAGAGAGAGAGAGAGAGAGAGAGAGAGAGAGAGAGAG
>NW_006263572.1:146583-150192 GCF_000469605.1 Apis dorsata
ATTATTCAAGGCGGTGTTTTGTATGTCTGTGCGTCTGTGTATGAGAAAGAGAGAGAACGAAAGAGAATGAAAAAGAAAGAAAGAGAGAGAGAGAGAGAAAGAGAGAAAAAGCGCCAGAGCGTGTAGCGAAATATAAAAAGAAATGATGAGGGACTATGACCTGCGTTTATATGTATTTTACCGAAAGTGACAGTGATTCTATATCTGTCGCTACGATGACGTAATTACGATTGGCCTCTCAGGGTCGTCAGACGTGGTATTTCTCTCGCAAGGAATTCGATTCAAATTTATCGAACGATCGTCTTTCTTCGACGAAGTATGAATTTTTTTTTTTTTTTTTTTCAAAAGAATATACACATATATATAAATATAAAAATCCCCCCCCCCCCCCCCCCCTAGTCGAGTGTGATACGGGGTATAATTTTTTTTTTTTTACATTTTCAAAAGAATATACACATATATATAAATATAAAAATCCGATCTAGTCGAGTGTGATACGGTGATTAATTTTTTTTTCTTCTTTCCTCCCTCTCTCTCTCCTCTCTCTCTCTCTCTCTCTCTCTCTCTAAGAAAAGAAAAGATCGATGGAATGTGTAGGAGAGACGACATAAAAAAAAAAAAAAACGCCCGAAGCGAATTTATTATATTCGCTTTTGGCATTCCTGCCGTGTCCGCCTAAGGGAATGCTATTTTAACGCAAAGCGTGCAGGATAGTAGTGTAACGTTATGGCGTTAATTTTCAGCTTATTAATTCGAAGCGTTATAAGGATCTAACGACATGACTGGTATAATCTCGTATTCAGCTGACTTAGGAGCGCAGAAAGACGGCGAGGATGCATCGATTGCGTCTTTTAGCGCGGGTGTTGGACAGTGCAGACAGTGCCGCTTATATATTTCTCCGTTTCCTATTCGCTTCGGATTACGTTTCTTTGACATTTTTTCTTTTTTTTTTTTTTTCTTTCCTATGTTTCCCTTATGTTTTTGTTTCGATTTCGTTTTTCGCGCAAAAAAATACTCGCGTCCGAGGGAAAACCTGTGAGAAAGATCATATCATATCTCTCTCTCTCTCTCTTTGTCTATCTATCTATCTATCTCTTTTTCTCTCTTTTGTCAGACAATTCCTTTCGATATATACGATAGTTGAAACACGGTTTGCGTCAAGTATACGTGTATACATATATATATATGTGTGTGTGTGTGTGTGTGCACGCAACATGTGCTCTTACGCCTAGCTGCGTAAGTGTTTGATACACTTGCTACACTCTTGATACAACACCGGTCAACGTCCTTTCGAAGGTTTGGATCATGCGATCCGAAAGGTAAGAGCGAGTGCGCAGCACGTCGCATACCGATCGATCGTTGTAAACGACTGGTCACAGGAACGGATCAACAGAGGTTCGAGATCGATCAACTATTGTACCACATACCACATGTACGTTTTTAAGGGAAAGAAAAAAAGAGGAACGAGTAAATGTATGGGGATGCATACGTACGTGCACGTCTTGCGTGTGTGGGAAAAATATTGCAACCGATAATCGTAAATGCACATTCATGAATACGTATATACCGACCGCGTAATACACACGAATATATATATACATATATACATATATATATATATATTACAGGCGTGTTTAAAAAGAAAAAGTAATGAGATTGATGTTGTGAAAATGTAAATATTCATGAAAAATATATATATATATACATATATATATATATATGCATATTATCTCCTTTACAAAAATGTAATAGTTCCCTTGATATACACCATGATATACCGATAGGAGGCGTCTTGTTCTCAGTCAGTGGTTAACAATGTTGAAACACTTCTTTCACCGAAACCGTTTTTTAGTTAAACGATTATCGAACTTTCTGGACGTTGTCCGTTCATCTTCTTCTTCGAAAGAGGATGCCTCGTGAGGATGATTTTTGATTTTTTTTTTCGGGAAAAAAAGTGACGCGAATTTCAGTTGGGAAAGTATGGAAGCTCGAGGAAAAAAAGTATGGCATAATTTAATTGTTTAAAAAAATTTGCCAACGATGTCACCGTTTTTATTCTTCTCAACGAAAAGCGACTCTTGCTCAATCAATAATCGCTCGTATTATACCAATCGAATTAATATTGGAAGCAGAGTTGAAATTTACATTTTAAAATAGGAAAATGGCGTTTCCATAATGTTTGCATAATTGCCAGATGCCGAGAATCGGGATCACTCTTGTTAATATATTTACATCTATATACGTATATATATATATATATATATATATATATATATTTGTCGCGTGATTAGGGAATCCTTTGGGTGGGCACGATAGAAAGTAAGCATTTAAATGAGTACTACTTTACTCTCTTTCGCTTATATGCGGGTGGTGTTCGTGTTTCGAGCGACGCGATGCACATAAATTCAGATGAACGAGAAGATCGGGGGGAGAGGGGGATATAGTTTTTAAATGACGATAAAAAAATGATCTCTTTCCTTTTTTCTTTTTTCTTCTCTCTCTCTCTCTCTCTCTCTGTAATTGTCAACGCGTGATACGCCCCTGATTCGGAGAACACGAATGATTTTCTTCGAGAGAGATACCGACGAGGTTTCCTGTTTAAGAGGCTTGTGTTGATATTTCGATCTCGTTTGGAGTCAATCACCCCGCGATCACATTTACAATCCTTCTCGTAGTCTCGTTTCCTATATGTACGGTCACTTACCAATTATGTACCACGACCTAAGACTTTTTCGAGCACCGGTTAACAAATCCGCCGGCTAAAAACTCCGTCACAGCGAAGCGAGCTCTCCAAGATGTTGGCAGCCAGATAATAGCAGCCATTCCTCCTTCCTTCGATAAATCAAAAAGTTGTTGATTTTGAAACGAGCGATAGATTAGCACGAAGGCTAATGAACTTCGAATAGATCATTTTGATAAGGTGCGGGGCAAGAATCGAGAAATCAAGTTCCGCGCCCGACTTGGACGAGAAGTCAAGCCGTTTGTCACTTTTACTGTTGTTGAGGTCAGTCGAGCATTGACCGCTCGTCGATTTAATTGCCGTGTACTTATACAAATTGAAATTTATTCTCTTCCCTTATTTTCTCTCTCCCCCCTGTTCCTCTTTTCTCCTCTTCCTCCAAAACATTTTTGTCTCGTCCTGTCTCTCTTTCTCCTACATAACAAAGCCGCGTATAAAAGAAAAATTTGAAATCTAACGATCGATCATTTTCTTTCTAAATTCAATTTCGAATGGCGAATCCCTCGATCGATATCCCTTCTTGCCCGTCCATCCCATACATGTTTCGTTTGTTATCGAATGTCCATCAATTTTTCAATCGGCCGGCACCTATAATTTTTAAGCAACGCGAAAGGTTCCCCGAAAGTAGGATCGAACAGAATGCTATCGTTACAAGTTGGAACACGGTTCGTACACGGCACTTATGCCACTTTACCGCGGTCGTTCACCTCGAGGTTCTCCTTCGAGCCTCCGAGTCAGAGGTATTAGCGTCATTCGATTCGTGCTGCTTTGCGTTGTTATCGTTTTAATTATTGCAATATATCGCGCCATACACGTTACGTTACACGTTGCGCCGATTATGTTACGTTAAAAATATATATATATATATA
>NW_006263572.1:150516-151584 GCF_000469605.1 Apis dorsata
CCCCGTGCGGGGGACGAAAAGGAAAAATGAGAAAGAAGAAAGAAGGGACGACCGCTCGGCGGCGGCGATGGCGGCGACGGTTCGATTTTGTTACCCAGTTCCTTGGCCGCGTTACGAAATCCGTTGCGGGGGAATATTTTGAATGAATTTTGCAACAATGTTTCGACGCTCAAAGCGTTTTGCAACGTTGGCTGGCGTTGGTCACCCTATTCGGTTAAGGTGGAAGGCGCGCGAGACGACGTGCCCGTAAGAATGCGGGCAAACGCGAACCGAGAAATCCGTACGCGGTCAGCAATCGTTTGGAGGAAGATCCGCATAACTTTAATCGATTCCCACTTTTCGTCTCTCGACCACGGTTGTAACACCACGGTTGTTGCGCCACCAGCCCATTGTTCGACAACATATGGTTTTTTCGCCTTCTTACGTAACAGGATTTATTACGTTCGAGTCGAGAATGTGCAGAAAAAAGAAGAAGAAGAAGAAGAAAAAAGAGTTAATTCGACCAACGATGCTTTTTCGACAACCGCACGTTCCTCGTACAACGGAGTGCAGAAGGAAGAGAGGAGAGAAAGAAAAGGAAGGAGGGAAGAGACTGTTCGATTCGATACGAGTTGAAATAATCCGAATTGGGCACGAAACCTCGTGGCACCCCCACGAGGGAGAAGTATAATCGGCGAGGCGCGTTCCATATTTCGTGTATCACCGACGCGCTAGAACGAGCAGCTCGAAAATTTCGGCTGCGAAAGAGGTCTCGGGTTATCGACCCATTGGCAGTGGTCAGTGATGGTAACGGGCGAGCAAGCGAGCAAGCGAGCAATCGAGCAATCGAGCAATCGAGCAACCGAGCACACGACCAACCGGACAACCAGTTCATCCATCCGATGCACGGTTCGGTCCTTCACCCGGCATTATCCCGAGTGTTACGTACTCGCACGTATATTACACGTGCTCGCAATATGTACGACGTCCTTTTTTGCGAATCGCAATTAACCGAGGCACGAGTTGCGAGCGGCGGCGATTATTCAGTTGCAGAGTTGTCTTCCTCCTTCGATTGAAAAATCGAGTTTT
>NW_006263572.1:151812-154402 GCF_000469605.1 Apis dorsata
ACGCAAGATTCGGGAGAAGAGGCTCGAAGAAGGAATAACGGGCGGTCAAAAACCGCGTTCTCGGTACCCAACCGGAGTCCACGGCCCGTTATTAGCCGTTAGAAAGGAAACCCGTTCAGAGGTGGATTGTGCGGGCGTAGATATCGCTAAAAATTATCCGACACGACTCGTTTTCCGCCTCGTTCTCCCTTTTCGTTTCTTATGTACGTGCATTATATATATATATATATATACATATATACATACAGTTGCTGCATACAAAAGTACAAGTCTATCCTTTGAATAGCTTTCTTAAAATTTCGACCAAACGAGTTGGAAGAATTACGATGGAGAAAAAATTTTTTGAAGAAGATTAGTAAGTTGGAATAATGAAAATTAAAAATAATCGACCGATTTTTTTTTACATTTAATTAATTCTTCTAACTTTGGAAGAAAAGTTATTCGAAAAACTTGTTCTTTTCTTCGCTGTTGTATGCTTCAGTTTCTAATATCTAATTATTAACGTGTAGGAACGATGAATCAAGATCAAGAGACTTAGATTTCGATTATATCGAGGGAAGGACGAAGAGTAGTGGTTTTTGATCTACGCGACTCGATCATGGATACGATAACTTTAAACTATAGAATAATCGAACCTATAAAAATCCGACGAATCTCTCTTTCGTTTGATATTCTCAAGATATTAAAAAATACGCCATCGAATTTGCGGCATCGAATTTTTCTTCAACTCGGCCGAGCAACGATAATATCCGTCGTTGGAATTTCTAATGGGTAATAAGCTCGATTTCGTGGTGTTCGTACGAAAGGCAAAGAGAAATCGTGAACGCGACGAAAGAGGAATCGAATTGGAACGTCGAGGGAACGAGCACGTGACGCGTGGAAAGAAATGTATCGTACTCGTATTCGTATATTATAGATGGCGTATTCAAATTGGCGCAAATTGGATGCGAATTCGATCGACGACGATGATACCCCTCCCCCCTCCCCCTAAACAATTAACAAGATTTGCTTCGGCTTGAAGGATTCGAAGCGGAGGTGGTTAGAGGATTAATTAATCGCCTCGATTGCTAATACGCCTCTCGCGGCTCGCTCGCCCGTAAGCGGGAGTGCGCGAATGCGAATGGATCGTGTACTACACGTTCGTGTTGTACACGTTGTGGGTTCCTTGGAAGCAGCGGTAGGAGGTTGGAATCGCGAGGTGGCAAAGGAGGGAGTGGTAACACACCTGGAATGTACGTAAGGTAAACGGCATCCGGGCAATGCCCTCGCATGTAAACAATCAGAAATTGCAGGCTTGATTACGATTACGTTGTTTCTCGCGTATGCGTGCACACATTCGAAGAATCGATCACGTTCGCGTGCACGCGTGTTCACAGCCGTGTAACAATGCTATAGTAGTAGTGGTAGTGGTAGTAGTAGTATATAGTGGCGTACTAGTTCTCCCCTTTTCACCTGTTCCCTCTCCTTCTCGTATCTAAAACTCGTATCGGTGTTTTAATTCACCGATTCTAGATAAAATCTAGTCTGATGAAATCAAACGAATCGTTGGATCTTCGAGCATACAAGGGAGTTGGATCGATGATGGATATTGGTTTCGAAGCTCGTTTCGAAACAAGATTATATAAAATATTATCTTTTTTTTTCTTTTTCTCTTCCTCTTCCCTCCTTCTCCTTCTTTCTTCTATTTCAACTTCAGAAAAAATGTAATCTCAACAGACACTGGATTCATTTAAATTCAATACAATTCTGCGAAGATTTTGTTGCAAAGTGAGACGACGAAAAAAAAAAACTTATCCTATGAATCTTCTCTCTCTGAGAGAACGAATCTTCTTTTTTTAATAAGATAATAAGATTATATATATATATATATATATATATATGTATGTAAATACTTGAAGCGAAGTGTACAATTACGTGTACAGATGTACACGTGTAAGGAGGAGCGGTCATCCGATGCACGTCAAAGTTTTTTGAAGGTCGAGCTATTTATCTCGAGACACGCGTAACATTTCTGGCCGGTATCAATATTCCGGCAAAACTCGATTAAAACTCTTTTTTTTTTNACGGGAAACCGTAATCGTAATCGAATCTTCGTTTAATCGTTTCGCGGTCGAGTTGCCGGTGAAAATCGATTCGTACGATTTATGCTCCGTTCCAACTGCCATAAAACTTGTTGCTAATCGTGTTAGTGTATCTACGTGTTAGCATGCCTAGCTAGGTATACTAGGTAGGTATGTGCCTGTGTGCGATGTGGATTATCGATTATAGATTCGCATCGAGGGTATTGTGGGAATGTGCGGAGCGAGCGAGAGAGAGAGAGAGAGAGAGAGAAGAAGTATCGGAAAAAATAAGCTATCGTTTCTGTTTCCAACCTCGAAACCTTGAACTTTACGATTAACAGCGATAAATCGATTATTTTTGGGGCAAAGCGTAATGAACCGGTTGATAGGAGTGTAAAATTCTTATCGTTCTTGTTCGGGATGACGACGGAATGGGACGACAGTAGTAAGGTGCGTGTTTACGTTATCGTGAAGAAGAAGAAGAAGAAGAAGAAGAAGAAGAAGAAGAAGAAGAAGAAGAAGAAGAAGAA
>NW_006263572.1:154419-155428 GCF_000469605.1 Apis dorsata
GTTCTTCCCTGTTCCTCGATGAATATTACTCGTGAGAATGCGCACATCTTCACGCTGGCAAAAGGGATATTTCTGGTATCGTCCCTGGTGAAAACCGGACATGGCTATCGAGAAAGAATACGAACTGGGTCAATGACCCAACCGCCGAAGAACCGCGACTGTTCAACGGTGGCCACAGGTCTGTGTCGGGTATAAGTTGCTGTGAAAAATGAGATTCGTTTAAACGCTAAAAGTAACGATCTTTGGTCTAAAAAAGAGGGGGAGGGAAAAAAAAAAAAAAAAAAAAAAAAGAAAAGGAAAAAAGAAAACTCGTTATCCGTCCCGTAGCTCGTTTTACATTCGTTTCTCGTAACGTGCTTTCATATTTGTCACGTTTACGTCCTTGCGCCTTTGCTCGAAAGGAAAATTGCGCTCTATCCTTCGAACGGGGAAAAATAATCGAGCATCGCGATCGAAAATTGCTCCGCATTTATCCGCAATTTATCCTAAGGAGAGGAAACAACGGAGAGATATACGATAGTAAAAGAGAATCGAAGATCGAAAGAACGAAGGAAGAAAGAAAAGAAGCGAAAAGAGCGAAAATAGATAAATTAAAAAAAAAAAAAGAAAAGAAAAAGAGGAATTGTCTTCGCCGTTCGAAAGTGCAAAGTTTAATTTCCCTCTGTTACGTAACGATGATTTTTTTAATTCATCCCCTTTCCTTCTAAATATATATATAATATATATATATACATATATCTCGCGTTCACGAGAATTTTCTCGATCTTTTTTTCTTTTTTTATTCCTCGAATAATCGAAAAAAGTAGGTAGTACGTACTACGTAGGCAGGCGAAAAGTGGAGAGAAGAGAAAAGGAGAGGCGACAAAGCAAACACCGAAAGAATAACTGACCCAAAGCGGATCCTTGGCGAGCGAGTAAAACGGAGAGGCACCGTTCGGTTTGGTGATAGTAGATCCCCCACCACAGGGTGACGGTTTCGAATCCCTGCAGGGGGCCCGAATGCCCCCCG
>NW_006263572.1:155833-156685 GCF_000469605.1 Apis dorsata
GTTACTCACTCCCACTCGCTCTTTCTACATTCAACTGCTACACTCTACGGTTCTTTCTACCAGGTTCGTCTTATAGGTGGATACTATATATATATATATATATATATATGTATATATGTATATAGGTTATATATATATACATATATATATATATATATATTCGTATCGTTCTTTGGATCATTTTTTTCTTTTTTTTTTCCTATTTCCCTCGAATTAATCAACGGGCTAATATTCGATTCTTGTTTAATCGATCGATTGATCGATCGCAGAGATTTCTTTTTTTTTTTGCTATTTTTCTTTTTTCTTTTTTTTTCTTTCCTTTCTTTCTTTCTTTCTTTTTTTTTTCTTTTTGATAAATCAATCTAATTATCCTCTCTCGTACAACACGTGCGTGTGCGAATACGATCACGTACACGCACACGCGCGCTCTCCTTCTCCCCTCTTTTTTCATATATTCCCCTCCAGATTATGCCCCACCAACTTGGTCAGATTTGATACTTAAAGCCGCGAATTTCGGAAGCATCGTTTCGAGTAGGAAAATTGTGTTCGCGCCGGTACGAAATCAGCTCAGAAGGGGAGGCTCGCGAGGCGTGTTTTCTCTGTTCGAGGCAATCGTGTTGGATAATCGTATCGGACGGCGAAGGGAGAGGAAGGAAAAGGGAAGGGAAAGGAAGGAAAGAAAAGGGGGAAAAAGAAAAAAAAAGGAGAAGGAAAGAGGCGTAGAAAGCGAAAGGGAAAGAAGAAAAGTGAGAAGAGAGAGAGGGTTGAAAGGCGGCAACAGAGATAAGAAGAGGTGATACGTCGGGGAGAAAGGAGAGAGAGGGAGGGAGGGAGAAAGAGAGAGAGAGAGAG
>NW_006263572.1:157114-167170 GCF_000469605.1 Apis dorsata
TCGAAGAAAATCAAGGTGGAAAGAGCAACGGGAAGAGAAGTGGCGAGAAGGGAGGGAGGAAAAGGAAGGGCAAGGAACAAGGAAGAGGAAAGAAGGCACAATTGGAATAGAGGCGTAAAAGTTGCAAAAAGAAGGAAGAAAGAGTATAGTCGACAAGGTTGTCGATAGAATCGAATTAAAATCTCGGAAGAAGGATCGTGGCGTGCGTGGATACGAAGAGGATAAGATACATTTATCGGGCGGAAAGGACAAAGGCGTTGTTGAAAAATTGTACGGCGTAATTGAAACGTCGCGCGATGTTAGTGGAGCACGCTGCACAATGGGCTTGGCAAGCAATGGGCGGCACGAGAATCGAGGTCCTTTGCACGTTTCTCGTGTTCCTAGGTGTATTGCTGGTGGCTAGATGCTTGCAATGGCTCAGGTATGTGCGCTCTCTGCCTCCAGGGCCTTGGGGTGTACCCGTGTTCGGTTATTTGCCATTCCTGAAAGGCGACGTTCACCTCAGGTACGGAGAGCTAGCGAAAAAATATGGTCCAATGTTCAGTGCCCGGCTTGGTACGCAACTGGTGGTTGTTCTCAGCGATCATCGTACGATTCGCGACACGTTTCGTCGGGAAGAGTTTACTGGCAGACCGCATACCGAGTTCATCAACATCCTCGGCGGATATGGTAAGTGTATATATACCACGTGACGACTGTCATGCTCGATAACCGCCGCCTCTCTATCTCGATTTCTCGCTACCTCCCAAGATTTTTGACTTTGACGCGCTTTCCCACGAGATCTTGCTCTTCTCTTCTTCCTTTCTTTTTTTTTTTTTTTCTCTCTTTCTCTCTTCTCCCCTCCCTTTTTTCTTTTCTCCCTTTTATCAAGCGTTCGCGCCGCTACGTGCACGCGTTTAATCTTGTCGCTATAGAAACAGCGAACTCTCTCTTTTTCTTCTCCAACTGCTTTCCTCTTCCTTCCTTCTTTCTTTCTTTCTCCTCTTCTCCTCTCTCTCGCTGGTATAATCCTCTTTTAATTTTAATTTAAATTCGAACTGCTCCTCAAATTACTCTTCAAATCTCGTGGGTTATCGATAGACAAAATTCGTAGCCATTTGGATAATTTGTGGATAATGTTGAACTTGACGGATCATTTTCAAAAAAGTTTAAAAATTGTTTTTAAACTTTTCTCGTAGGTATAATCAACACAGAAGGTGCTATGTGGAAAGACCAAAGAAAATTTCTTCACGATAAGCTAAGAGGTTTCGGCATGACTTATATGGGCGGTGGAAAGAAAATTATGGAATCGAGAATCATGGTGAGTTCCCCTTTCTCGATATTTTGCTTCTTTTATTTCCGTGTATATATTTATACACACGTATTTTCGTTATCTTCGAATTTATTCGTTTGAATTTATTTATGTTTCGATATAATATCGTACGATATTATTGTTATATTATATGATATGATATTATTGGAAAGGGGTTTAAAACGTGATTAAATTTCATTTCAGCGCGAAGTGAAAACGTTCCTTCGTGGATTGGCGTCAAAACGTGGCACGCCGACCGACGTTTCGGCTTCCCTTGGAATGTCGATCAGCAACGTTATCTGCTCCATCATAATGGGAGTACGATTCCAGCATGGCGACGCCAGATTCAAAAGATTTATGGACTTGATCGAGGAGGGGTTCAAATTGTTCGGCAGTATGGCCGCCGTCAACTTCATCCCCGTGATGCGTTACCTGCCCTGCCTGCAGAAGGTTCGAAACAAACTGGCGGAAAATCGGGCGGAAATGGCCGGTTTCTTTCAGGAGACGGTCGATCAGCATCGCGCGACTTTCGACGAGGGGACAATGAGAGATCTCGTCGACGCGTACTTGCTCGAGATCGAGAAAGCGAAGGGGGAGGGTCGTGCCACCGCCCTTTTCCAAGGAAAGAATCACGGTGAGAAGCCATTGCCCATCTTCCTCCATCTTTGTTCCTTCTTCTTATTTACTTATTTTTTTAAATTCTATCGCTCCAGATCGTCAGATGCAACAGATACTCGGCGACTTGTTCTCCGCCGGGATGGAAACGGTGAAGACCACGTTGGAATGGGCGATAATCTTGATGCTGCATCATCCGGACGCGGCGATCGCCGTACAGGAGGAATTGGATCAAGTGGTGGGGAAATCGAGGATGCCAGCCTTGGAGGATCTCCCTTTCCTTCCGATAACAGAGGCAACGATACTCGAGGTCCTCAGACGATCGAGCGTCGTCCCTTTGGGGACCACTCATGCCACCACGAGGTATAATGATCGTCATCTATTCTCCAATCATTTCGCATCAGACTCTTCTTAATATCATCGAAGATATACGAAGATTATAAAAACGATTTGCATTTCGACCGAGTAAATAAATTACTTAAACTCGATTTTCATTCAATTCATCGTGATTGAAAATTCAAAACAGATAAAGAGATCTCGTTTCGAAATGCGACTCGATTTCGAAGAGAGTTTAATCCCTCTGATCTAATCCGTTGGAACACGGTAGACGATAATTTAATAAATAATTAAAACGAAAATTTAATAGAAGAGAAGAATTGGGGATTGAAAACGAATATTTCTTTTTCCCTTTTTCAGGGACGTGACGTTACACGGTTACACGATACCGGCAGGATCTCAAGTGGTGCCGCTGTTGCACGCCGTGCACATGGATCCCGAACTTTGGGAGAAACCAGAGGAGTTTCGACCGAGTCGGTTCCTCTCGGCCGAAGGTAAAGTCCAGAAACCGGAATACTTTATGCCTTTCGGTGTCGGTAGACGTATGTGCCTTGGCGATGTGCTCGCACGCATGGAGTTATTCTTGTTCTTCAGCTCGTTGATGCACACGTTCGAGCTGCGATCGCCGCAGGGCTCGTCCTTGCCGAGTTTGCGCGGCAATGCCGGTGTGACCGTCACGCCAGACCCCTTCGACGTTTGTCTCTTACCGAGAAATCTCGACCTCATCGAGGATACGAATAACGATATGATCTCCCCCGGTGCCATTCTGCGGAATATAGGCAGCCATTGACTTTTCCATTTCTCTCTCTATCTCTCTCTTTCTTTCCTTTTTAAAAAAAAGCCCTATAAAGATCGACGGGAGCACGTATAAAATCGTTCCTAACGAGACCGAGCGATGGCTCCCAAATCGAGCCGCAATCCTAACCTCCAATTCGTCCATTGTGCACCATATACGTGGTATGGTTTGTTGTTATTAGTTTGCTCTTACTTTTTTCTAAGAATATAGTTACATTATATATCTTGTTGTATCGTTACGTTTCGTATCGTCGAGAAAACTTTCTCGATTTTTCTCTTTTCCGTTTCATTCTTTCTATATTTTTATTCGTTAAGAAATATTCGAATTAGCCGAGCGGCGACAGCGTTTCGCTCCTTATTTAGTCATTAGCGTTACAAAATGTTGCGTCGTGTTGGATCTTAAAAAGAGAAGAAAAAGAAAAAGAAAACCTCGCGTTTCTTTTTTCTTTTTTTCGATTCGAACGAAAGATTCGAAATTCGTTTGTGAAAAGTGTTGGTGAAAAAGCCGATTCGGCGACGAGTTCGAGGATAATCGTTGCCTTGACGCTGTCTCGATAGGAACAAGAGACAAAAGACTTGTAAATAATAAATAATAGTAGACGATTTAATTATTAGTAACGGTATTAGGAATAAGTAGCGATAACGGTAATAGTAGTTCTTTGGTAGTGTGGTAGTGGTAACAATAGAAAAAAATCTATGTAGCAGCGACAATTATATATATGTATATATACATATACATATATATATATAGTGGACATTAGAAGTAACGACAATAATAGAAATAACGAGCAATAACGGCAATAAAAATATCGTTTGATGATTGTATGAGTTAGTGGTAGGTTAGTGCTAATATTAGAATAAGAATTTTAAGGTGCGTGAACGAGTTGTTAATAAAAAAAAAAAAAAGAAAAAAAAAGAAAAAGAAAAAAAATCACGTAACAAGTATATACTGTGAGTGTGCGCACGAATCGTATCGATATCGTGTTATTAATTGTGTTATAGCGCGCGCGATAATTATATACATACATATATACATACATACATATATATATATACATATATATATACATATATATATACATATATATATATATAAATTATGGATATCGATGACAGGCGGCGAAAGAGTATGCGCGTGATTATTTCCGTCCCGGAATTCTTCTTCCCTTGTTATAGCTGTAAAAGTTTTCGACGGCGATTTCGTGGCTCGTAATTCGAATGGATTAGATCGTAGGGCTGCTCGCCGGATGGACGCGGCTGTTGACCTAGAACAGTGATTTTCGTGAAAGTTTAGAACGAGATTCTTGCGACACCACAGTATAGTTACGTAGCGCTTCAGAATTCAACACCGACATCGAACTCGATCCGTTGGGTGCGGGCAAAGATTAAGGCTGTGAATTTCGAATTTAGGACATGGGATCCCTCGAGATCCCTGTGATATCGCGATCGTAAAATCCATTTCCAAAGATATTTCTTTTTTTTTTTTTTTTTTTTTTCTCTTTTTAGACCTTTCCCTTTGATTTTAAAAAAAAAAAAAAAGAACTTTACGGCGTGGAGGGGGTTGTAGAAGTAAATTGTTTTTTCTTTTTTTTTTTCTTTCTTTCTTTCTCTTTCTAGACGCTTCCCTTAGATGTTAAAAAAAAACAAAAAAAAAAAAACATTTCTTCTCCAACCCGCTTCCCGGGGTAAAATTTTTTTTTTTTTTTTTTTTTTTCTCTTTTTGTAAATTCCACGTGACGTGAAGAAAATTGGCGCGTCGATACTTCCCCCGTTTTCTTCTATCGTTATATTATGTAGAAAGAAATTTTTAATGTGGCATGCTCATGGATCATTCGGAGCACCGCATTGTGTTCACCCGCCGACCGCCGAATCTGTTAACTTAATGTTGTATTTCCCTTCTTATTAAAGACGAGAAAGAAGAAGAAAAAGAAGAAAAAGAACCTTATTCGACGCCATTCGCCATTTTTCGAATAATTGGTCGCAATTTTGTATGTAATTTCGCGTATCTCCTTGTCGCGCGAAATAAATCCTTCTTTTTTCTTTTTGTATTGTAACCGAAAAATCAATTGCAGTATATATATATATATATATATATATACGTGCGTGTGCGTGTGTTTGTGTACGTGTATGTGTTTTTTGTTGTGCGCGCGTGTCACAGTCGATTTACTCGACAATCGTATTCGCGATGGAAACTAACGTTACCATTATATTCATAGTTCTCTCTTTGAATTGAAGATTACAATCTTTTCATTTTTCTTTTTTTCTTTTTATTCTTGTACATCCATTCACATATCCGTTCAACGACTTCTTCCTCGTCCTCCCCCTTCTCCACCAGATTATATTATATTATTATTATTATTATAATACTCGAAATCGATCGAAATCTGGTCTAAAAAAGATCTGTCTTCCTCCGCGCCAATCGTGGAAGGGACGATTAAAGAAAAAGTGGAAGAAAGGATGAGAATGTGGGCGGAAATTGGGCTTTGGGATGATAGGCGATACACGAGCTTGGGATGAAAGGAGCAGCAGGTAGGTGCCTAAAGAGACGTAAAAAAAAAAAAAAAAAAGAAAAAGAAAAAAGTGACCAGCAACAAAGAGGGAAAAATATGAGGAGGGGATCGAGAAGAGGAGAAACGAAAGCCATCCGTCGACATCGAACGTAAAAACTTTCTAAACGATCGTCCCGCCGAATAAATCTTCAAAAGATATTTATTTCCGTGAAATTTACAAAAAAAAAAAAAAAAAAAAAAAAAGAAAAAGAAAAAAGTGACCAGCAAAAAAGAGGGAAAAATATGAGGAGGGGATCGAGAAGAGGAGAAACGAAAGCCATCCGTCGACATCGAACGTAAAAGCTTTCTAAACGATCGTCCCGCCGAATAAATCTTCAAAAGATATTTATTTCCGCGAAATTTACAAAAAAAAAAAAAAAAAAATAGAAAAAAAGGAAGAAACGAAAATTTTTATCGATCCCGCTCGATAAACGCCAACCGATGAGGCTTCGGGACGAGCGTGATACCGCACTCGCCTTCGAGATCGGCCGTCTCGTCCTGTGGTACGGACACCACGAACGCACGCAGGATTCGCCCGGCAAACAGGAACAGTATCATTCTAGCCAATTCCTCTCCAACGCAAACGCGCTTCCCTTTGAAATAACGAAAAATAAATGAAAAAAAAAAAAAAAAAAAGGAAATATTAGAAAAAAAAAAAAAGTTGGATTTTACCATTTTGAACGGGAAAAACGGATTCGGGTTTAAAGAAACTTCCATCGTCGGACAGGAATCTGTCGGGTCGAAATTCGAGGGGGTCGTGCCAATAAGCGGGATCTGTGTGGACGGCCCACTGCATGGGCACGATCATGGCGCCGCACGGTATATCGTAACCACCTATTTGCACATCCTTGGACGACAAATTATATATCCATCAAAATTAGACAAGTTTTATTAATACAGCTTGATTAATATATTCGGATAAATACCTCTGATGTTCCGTGAGGTATACCTAAAGGGGTTACGCTCCTTATCCTTTGCACCTCGGCTATGGCTGCTTCGAGACGAGGCATGGCGATTCTGTCATTCAACGTAGGCTGCTCTCCTTCCTTCAAGCACAGATCCATTTCCGATTGTACTTTTTCCTATGGAAAAATTGTTTATTATTATTTANGCCATGAACAAGAGAAACCAACGAAGGGTGGTCAATGTAGTGTCGGTCCCGGCGCCGAACAGATCGGCAAGCAAGTGATAAAGCTGTGGCTCCGTGAAATATCCGAATTCCGCGGTATTTTTCTTCCTCATTTGCTCGTCGAATGCCGCCAAAAAACTATCGATCTTGTATCCATTCTCTGACTCGATTCGTGCGCGATGCTCGTCGAGTATTTGCCGATATATTTTGTGCGTTTTATCCTTTCCATCGACGATCGACCGTATCACTCGGCCGTATTGCGGTAAAAATCTGTAGATAAATCTCGAACAATTTTCACCCGATTTTTTTTATTTCGATCGAAATTATTATTACTGTACGGAATTGAAAAATAGAATTTTTCGCGATAATAATAAATACGAAACCTAACTATCACTCGGCCGTATTGCGATAAATCTCGAACAATTTTCACCCGAATTTTTTTATTGCGATCGAAATTATTATTACTGTACGGAATTGAAAAATAGAATTTTTCGTGATAATAATAAATACGAAATTAATTATCCTTCAGCCGTATTGCGATAAATCTCGAACAATTTTCACCCGATTTTTTTATTTCGATCGAAATTATTATTATTGTACGGAATTGAAAAATAGAATTTTTCGTGATAATAATAAATACGAAATTAATTATCCTTCAGCCGTATTGCGATAAATCTCGAACAATTTTCACCCGATTTTTTTATTTCGATCGAAATTATTATTATTGTACGGAATTGAAAAATAGAATTTTTCGTGATAATAATAAATACGAAATTAATTATCCTTCAGCCGTATTGCGATAAATCTCGAACAATTTTCACCCGATTTTTTTATTTCGATCGAAATTATTATTATTGTACGGAATTGAAAAATAGAATTTTTCGTGATAATAATAAATACGAAATTAATTATCCTTCAGCCGTATTGCGATAAATCTCGAACAATTTTCACCCGATTTTTTTATTTCGATCGAAATTATTATTATTGTACGGAATTGAAAAATAGAATTTTTCGTGATAATAATAAATACGAAAGTGAAGACACGTTTTTTACAAATGTAAATAGGAGAATATTACCTGAGAAACGGTAGAAAGTTGAGCGGTCCAGCGACGCCAATTTGCTTCACACCCTCTTCCTGTAGATGCCTCAGCCATTTCCAAATTTGATCATCCTCCTCGTACGTTTTCCCAAACACGATGCTATTGATAAGATTGCCCAAGCAGTGGTGAAGCGTGTCCAACGGATCGATCGGGCCGTTCGCACCACGATTTCTTAATACCTGTTGCGTATACGAAATGAAAAAAGGAAGAAGGAGAGAGACGAAGGAGGAAAGAAATCATCGTTTATACTCCTTCTATCCGAGCAATTATTAAGAGGGGAGAGAGTTAATGATCGTTATATTGAAGCCTACTGATACGCATTCGTTAACTGCATCCGATATTCGTTTCTCCATCTTGTCACGTTTCGCTCCTTCGTGCTTCACCATACCGAAATTTCGTAGACAGTTGCTGATAAATTTTCTCTGATCCTTCCATTGTTCCCCCTCCGCGCAAATTATACCTGGAGCAAAGCAATAAACGACGGACGGATGGACGGGTAAGAGATAGGGCACAAGAGAAAACCTTACCGTAACCTTTCATGATTCCGTGGGTAAGGTACAAAGGTGCTCTGTTCGTAATGGAATCTTTTGCAAACGATTGACGTATCAGTTGTGGATCTGACAGTAAAACGGTGTAAACGGAGCCCATGCGGAATCCGCATACGGGGCCGTAAACTCTTGACAATTTCGTCAGAGTTTCGTGAGGTTTTTCCGGGTCGATCCATGGAAGGTAGCCAAAGAGCGGAAGTTGCCAGGGGCCAGGCGGTAGACGACGGCCTTTTCGATTTTTGTGAAGAATATATACAAGAAGGAGAAAAGATAAAATGAGTATCGCGTAATGTTCGAGATTCATCGCGATATGATGGTGTCGAATGATATCTTGTTGTTGATTCGATTCGTCGTGCGATGATGATATAGATAGATATATCTTCTAGGATGATAATCTCTATCTTACCTGTAACAAGGAATGAAAAAAATATTTTTTGATTAAATAAATAAGGAAAGGATATATATAGTATACGTAATTATAATACTGTTGAATGATTTGAATAATAAATAAAAAATAAATAATATATAATGATAAATATATATAAATAAATAAATAATAAATATTTTCGTCGTATATTTAACAATGAATTGTACAATAAGCAATAATTTTATCCAGTTTCTCAATTTCTTCAATTTTTGAGTATTAAACGTTTACTTACCGAGAAATACACGATTATCTATGAAAAATCGATGGATATTAAACGATAAAAGGGAAAAAAAAGTTCAGTCGGGACAAGAACGATCGAGTGACTATCGAGTCTGAAGAATAATATAGTTTCTTTAACGTGATGCAAATGATATACGATTCCTTGCCTTCTCATTATATATTCGAGTCAGGTCTGGTAAATTTTGACTATCAAATCGTTGATCGACTATTTTACAATTGTGAAACAACCACTATTGTCCGTTCGGATTCTAAATGTTTCGTTTTGCATCAAATGACCACAAATAGTTTCGACACAAGTCGTTACACTTTTAAACTATGCTATTAATACACACACACACACACACAAATGATGGGAATATTTATGGAACTTCCAGTAGTAAATATTTTTGTCTTGCTCAAATCTTAGTGACAAAAATAGACAAGTAAAAGGAGAAATATCCAAAAAAAAAAAAAAAAAAAATACAATTTTAATTATATGCAGAATGTAATATAAGTATAATTTTTCTATATCCTTAAGAGATGCGAGTACAGTATACGTGAATTTGAATAACAATGAATAAAAAGGAAGCTTTTGCTTCTTTATTTCTAGAAAATGATGATAATTATGACGTATTATGACAATTGCTAACATAGCATCTCCTTTTTCCTCGTAATCAGCAAGAACTGCATAGGTGCAATATTACTTCCCGATCTAATGAAAGCTTACATTCAACTCGTTTTTACGGTAATCAGTTGCTGCAAGATGATAAATCATTCCACCAGAGAAAATGTTGACGAAACGAGATAAATTTGTCTATATAGGATAACTGATGAAAAGGCTATTAAATAAATATTGCAATACTCGGAAAGCTTGAACGAATATGAAAAGGGATTTGAATATAAAAAAATGAATAATTGTCTTGAATATTTTAACTTTTTCTTTTTCAATTTTTCTTTTTCTTTTCGAAAAAATAAGGAATAAAAGATAAAAAATAAAAGATAAAAAGCGAAGGCGAAGGCGAAGGCGAAGGCGAAGGCGAAGGCGAA
>NW_006263572.1:167643-170545 GCF_000469605.1 Apis dorsata
TATAAAATAAGAAGAAGAAGACGAATGTAGAATATAGAATGAAAAGAAGAAGATATAAAGGTGAAGCGAAGGCGAATGTAGAATATAGAATGAAAAGAAGAAAATAGAAGAGGGAGGTGAAGGCAAATGTAGAATATAAAATGAAAAGAAGAAGGGGAAGACAAAGGCGAATGTAGAATATAGAATGAGAAAAAAAAGAAAGAAGAAGAAGAAGGTGAAGGCGAATATAGAATAAGAAGAAGAAGGTAGAAGGGAAAGGTGAATGTAGAATATAGAATGAAAAGAAGAAAATAGAAGAGGGAGGCGAAGGCGAATGTAGAATATAAAATGAAAAGAAGAAAATAGAAAGAGGAGGCGGAGGCAAATGTAGAATATAGATTGAAAAGAAAAAAGTAGAAGGGGAAGGTGAAGGCAAATGTAGAATATAGAAAAAAAGAAGGTAAAAGAATGAGACGAAGACGAATATAGAATATAGAATGAGAAAAAGGGAGAAGGGGAAGATAAATGTACAATATAGAATGAAAAGAAGAAGGTAAAAAGGTGAGGCGAAGGCGAATGTAGAATATAGAATGAAAAGAAGAAGGGGGAAGGCAAAGGCGAATGTAGAATATAGAATGAGAAGAAGAAGGTAGAAGGGGAAAGCGAATGTAGAATATAAAATGAAAAGAAGAAGGGGAAGGCAAAGGCGAATGTAGAATATAGAATGAGAAAAAAAAGAAAGAAGGGGAAGGCGAAGGCGAATATAGAATAAGAAGAAGAAAGTAGAAGGGAAAGGTGAATATAGAATATAGAATGAGAAGAAGAAGGTAGAAGGGGAAGGGGAAGGCGAAGGCGAATGTAGAATATAGAATGAGTAGAAAAAGAGAAGGGGAAGGCGGAGGTGAAGATAGAATGAGAAGAAAAAGATAAAAGAAGAAGAAAATAAAAAGAAAAGAAGTCAAAGAAGAAGATGTAGATAGAAAAGAAAGATAAACAGAAAAAGATAGAAAGAGAAAAAAAGAAGAAGAATAAATCAGAGAAGGAGATACAAAGAGAAGAAGAAGAAGATAAAAGATAGAGAAGAAGAAGTTAAAGAAAACAATAAAAGAAGAAAAAAAATCAAAGAAAATGATAGAAAATGGACAAGAAGAAGGAAAGAGAATGTCAAAGAAAACGGAAGAAGGAAAAAGTCGAAAAAACGGTAGAAGAAGAAAAAGAAAAAAGTCAAAGAGAATAAAAGAAGGAAAAGAAGAAATGAAAGGAGAAGATAGAAAGAGAGGAAAAAAAAGAATAAGTCAAAGAAGAAGATGAAAGTATAAGGAAAAGAAAAAGAAATCAAAAAGAAGTTAAAGAAGAAGAAGAAGAATATCAAAGAAGCAAGTATAAAGAGAAGAAGAAGAAATCAACAAAAAAGAATTTAAAGAAGGAGGAAGAGAAGAATAAAAGAAAACAATAGGAAGATTAGAAGGAAGATTAAAAAAAGAACATAAATATTTGAAATATTTTTGAAAAAATATTTTTCCAAAAAATTGTACATTTGTAATAATACATATAATACATAATATCGTATCGTTGAGGAGATAGGATGTTCACCTGTGCGTAGGGATATTGCTTCGTCGAGTTGTTATTAAGTACGCTAAGTGAGTAAAAGTCACTATTGGATGGAATTTAATTTCTGTTGTATCCCCTAGGACGGTCAATGACTGAGAAGGTCATTTGTGATGGATTCGATCCATGCGTCCTTGATTCTTACTTACAGCTTAACTCGTTATATTCGTATCTCTTTTTTTTTTATTTTTTTTTATATTTTCGAGAAAAGTGGACAAAAATCTTTCTTCCGATAAGAAGAGAAAGACGATTCGTTTGTCCTTTTCTAAAAAGTGAGCCGGTAGTAAGCGAGTTGCTCGAATCGAATTCGCCATTGCGATAGATTTTTTTTCGTTCAACCTAAGGTCGACTACTCCGAGTTCGATAAAATGAATTTTTCCTCAAGGACTATCGGTTTGTAAAACACCGAACCGTTCACCGGCCGATGACATTAGATTTTTTTCTTACAAGAATGCAATGAACTTTATATACCGATCGTCGTCGACTTCTCATGGACAAGCAGTACAATTTTTCTTCGCCATTTCCTTCCTCTCGTCATCGTCCATTCGTTCACCCATTATTCGATGTATCCCGTATTTTCATTCTTACTGCTTTCTTTAATTCGTCGATTTGATCGCCTATCTTCTTTCCTTTTCATCCTTTCGTCTCTTTCTCTTTCCACCATTTTTCCACGCGTTTTTACTTCGTATCCTATCTTCAACAGTTTTTGCGTATCTCTTCTCGATAAACGATAAGATTACAATTTTTTTTATACGGATATCGTAAATTGGAAATGGTGAAATTTTGAAAGAAAGGTTAATGACGCAAGATTGGCGCGGATAGATACTAGACTATTTATCTCTTTCCTCTAATTCTCGTGGTAAGCAGGTAGAACCAGGGCAACGATCGACTGGGGTCATTGGCTGGATCCAGTTATCAAGGTTAGGGTCCTTTTCTTTGCTCGCGAGAGATCATCGTTTCTCCTCGATAAATTTCTCAAGTTTGTTCACCCGAGTGTGCGAGTCACATCGTAGCACCAAGTATCGAGACTTGCCAACAACTTTTACCTTTCATTTTTAAGTTAATTTATATACCATCGGATTCGACGAGAGATATTAAATTTAAAGCCTTAAAATTCCCCGATAAAATATGATTAGGACAAATGTTATAGATTTCGAAGAAGTCGATCACCGATTCGAATCACGATAAGATTGCGTGAAAAATCAAGAATCTCTCATAAATTATCGCATTTCGACAATTTTTTCACGCTCTCTATTATTGCTTGTATCTTATACACGCTTGTATGTTTGAACAAATACATATATATATATATATA
>NW_006263572.1:170904-171642 GCF_000469605.1 Apis dorsata
TACGCTATTTTCACGACTTTCGTACTTCGCAGACATGCCATTTTACATCTGTACTGTACTGTCCCGATGCAGGGCAGGCCGATGAACCGAAAACGAAATATTCCCGGCGAAAGGAGATAATCGAGAAACAGTTTATTGCTCGTGCTATTACGTAAAAACATATCGAAGCATTTCAGAAAGTTTAATGAATTTGATGATGATTACGAGAGGATGGTACGTACGTGAGCTCGCATATATTATTATTCATCGATTAAAAAAAACTCTTGGACCATGATCGAAGAATAATTTAGAGATATTTTATACGTATATTATTTGCGTCGTATCTACGCCTCACGTACCATAAATATATATATATATATATATATATATATAATTCTATTGAACAATCTCTCTAAAACGGTCCTCCCATTTGAATTACCAATTAATTCATCGATATACGCATATATACATACGTATACCGTCGTCTCTCTCTCGGAGCGTAATGTATGCGAATAAACCTTGGTGCGAGCGACACTCTACGGTCGTGATACTATACAAGAGTACCGAGTTCGTTGCCCTATAAAAGAAGGTAGGTGTATTGGCCCCGAATGCCGTTTCTGGGTTTATTACTTCAGTTCGATCGCAAACTACCGCACCGTCTATACCTTGTAAAACTGTCTGTATTATTTTGACTGGCAACCGAACTGGCGAGTAGAGAAGTACGGTGAAAAAAAAGAAAAAAAAAAAAAAAAAAAAAAA
>NW_006263572.1:171683-172038 GCF_000469605.1 Apis dorsata
AGAAAGAAAAAAAAAATTATGGAACACGCCTTTCGAAATTTCTCCTCGAGATGTAATACATCGGATACGAGGAGGTAATACATCGATGAAAGCATTTTAATGTCTTTTAACCTCATCGTGGCTTTACACGTTATACGTTATAAGAATATTTCTAACAGGCAGAACGTACCCGCTGCCTTTGCCGTCTTACTTTCTCTTTAATTCCCTTTAGACCCTCCAGTTTCTATACTTGGCGCGTAAATTTCCTTCCTTTGTTTCATTCTTTCTCTTTCATACTTTCACATCGAAAATATTCAATGTGTGTATATATATATATATATATATATATATATATATATATATAAAAAGAAAAAGA
>NW_006263572.1:172061-196295 GCF_000469605.1 Apis dorsata
AAGCACCATGAGATATAATGGTATACATGTATAATACGCGTACCGTTTCGATATTATTCTCAACAAGTACGTTCATACTTCGTAACACGTTATAAAAAGATTAATATTATTCTTATATATTTAAAAAGTTTGAAAGTTTCTTACTTGGCAAAATAATCGTTTTAAAGAAATATTTTGCACAATTTCTTTGTACGAGTGATTAAATTAAGTTGAAAAAAAAAAATCGTGTCGATCTAACATGGATCGATGTGTAATAAATAATAAATAATAATGAGAAATGGAATGAATGAAAATTAAAAGATTTCAAAAATGGTTTTCGAATTCACGATAAGAAAATATACCTATATATTCTCAACGATGACGATAGCGGTAGCAATTGGCAGTGGTGGTGATAATGGTGGTAGCGGTGTCACCTCTGGTGTCTCTTCTAGTGTCGAAGCTGCTGCTTCGTAAGCATGGCTATACGGTACAAAGCTTCTTAGTGGGGATGGAGGACACTTTCACTCTCACAGGTGTATGACCGAGTCGAGAGCTCGGAAATACTTGTATTACCTGTGAACGGGTGTCGAAGGGTGGGGAGAAGGAGCGTGGAAAATGGAGGGGATCAAGAGGCGACGGTCCAAGGAAAAGATAGGAAAGGATAATGCGAAAAGAGGCGAACGTTTGGAAAATTCCCTTCGCCGAGTGGAGGAAAAGGAAAAGGAAAAAAAAAAAAAAAAAAAAAATGAAAAAAGGATGCATCGAGGAGAGAAAAGAAAAGAAGGAATGAGAAGAGAGAGGAAATCCAGTTTAAAGAGGTAGAGAAGGAAAAAAAATGCAAAGAGGAATAGAAAGGAAAACGTGGTAAGCAGATAGGAATTTATGGCTCGGGAAACAGGAGGACATTGTTGTGCGTGGTCCGCTAGATAACGGCCCAATGTCCACGTGCTTACACGTACCGATCAACGTGCATCGCCATTTCTTTTTTTCTTTTCTTTCCTTATTTCCATTTCATATCGCGTAAATTCGTTACCGATATCAAAAAAAGAAAAAAAAGAAAGAAAGAGGTGAAGATAAATCGTGCAAGTATCGTGCAAGCGATACGTAAATGGATGGAAAGAGAGGGATAAAAGAGGGAGAGAAAAGGAGATGGAATTCGAAGAGGCTGGACGAGGTCAGTGAACTTCACGAAAAAGTATGGTTTTTTGTGGTGAGTGTACGCTACTACCGAAATACGTTTCTGACGCGACAGGACATTCCCGCCGATACTTCCCAGTGGATCCTAGTGGGTTCCAGTGGGTCACTGGTTCACGAAGAATCGACATAGTGTAGTCCACGAGAATACGTGCAAAAGAGATGTATATTTTTGCAATATATTATTATTATTAAATATTTATTTGTAACGTTTTTTTCTAATATCTAATTTAAATCAAATAATTATCGACTTTATCGATGATAATTTTTCTTTTAACGCAGAGAGGATCTTATGATCCTCTTGTTACGAAATCTCGATGTTACGATTATTTTTTAATCGTAGATGTTATACACGTACAATGTACAGATAGATACGAAGAATTTATAAGCAAGATATTAAATGGATTTAATGGATGAGTAATTATGATAAAAGTGTTGGATTTGAAATAAGATAGACATGCGAATATTTGAAAAATTTGATCATTGGCCATTGGCGCTTGAAAAAGGCGTATATTTTTCGTAACAGACGCGAAAGAAGCATTCTGCTTGCTTGCGGTTCCAAGAAATCCGGTTAGAATTTAGGCTATGTGGAGCTCCTACTCGAATCTGGAACAGGCTGGTCATTGACCTTGCTTCGATCGCTCTTTGAAAAGATTTTCAAGCGCGATTACGAGTTTACCCATGATTATCTTTGAAAAAAAGGCATCAGATATTCCGTTTCTTCGAGCAATTTCCGTTTCAAAAAATTAAAAAAGTGATTGAACTATTGCAAAATGATTAAACACGAGAATGATTAGAAATTCAAATCCAGAACTGTTTCGATGCTTTTGATCGATACATGAAAAACCTATAAAATTTGAGGTTATGTTGGTCGAAAATTAAGAAAGCTACAATTGGACAGCATAAGGGAATAAGATAAAGATCTAAAGCGATTCTGAATTACGCACAGACGACTATCATCATTTTGACTTACATATAACTATATTATATATGAATAATATCAAAATAATAATCGGATTGACAATTGGATTTTTAATAATTCTTCGTATTATTTTTCTTTCCTACTTTTTAAAAAATTAAAAAACACGTGCAATGTAACAAAATTCGCAAAGGCACAAATTTCACTCTTTACTTTCTTTTTCAAGAAAGAGTCAAATCTTGTTTGAACAGTGGAGAAATCAATGTGAACGTATTTATAGACATTGACGTTGCAATTATGCGTATCGTTCTCTTTACTCCCTTTGACGAACTAATTGTATAGGGTATCCCAAAAATGTGGAGACATTCAACTGGAGACTCTTGAGCTAATTTTAGATTACATTTTTCTTTGCAAAGACTTTCGTTTCGGCTTTAACTCAACGAGTTATTATTGGCCAATCAGTAGACAAAATAACCATTTAGATAATAAATTAGTATTCTCTTTGCGGTCTCGTTATCATTTAATTTGCATTGATATATATTATTTTAGAAGAGAATGTAAAAGCCTTAAAGAGAACGGAAGTATATTGTGTTTCGCTATGAATTTTTATTATTCCTGGTATATGATAAACTTTCATAAACTCGATAATAATAAATTCAACTAATTTCGAATTGTTATTTTCAAAAGATTGACTTTGCAATCGTTATCTCGAAGTTGATTCTCATGCATATCTTTGTTGTCTCAAAGATGACTAGATATTAAAATATAAATAATAAAATATTTCTTGACAAATTTCTTCACTCCTTCTACAACGTTCTTCCTTCCTTATAACTTCCTTCTATATTCGTTCGAAAAATATACATTTAAGAGGAAATTTTAATATAACAGATTCCTCCTCAGAGATATTCGAATGATGGAAAGATATTCGATTGAATCGTGATTAAACAACGGAAATGATTATACATATCGGTTACGACCAAGTTTTAACAAATACATAACGAGCTTTTTAACAAGCTTGATAATGAAATAAACGAAACGAGGATAGAATATTTTCTATTTGCTTATCTATACATATAACTATAGTTATGTTATGGTATATATAAATACGTGCACTTGTGCGTTTTATATCATAGTACCTGTTTCGGTTGCATCTAGTAAGGATTAAATAATCAAGCTTGTCGTTTATCGTGGAAAGATGTATTGCCTTAAATATAATAAAATAGTAATTATCTTAATTGTCGTAACCACGAGTCTCGGTATCAATTCGACCAGTCTAATCGAAATCGATTTTGAGCAAAAAATCATTCCACCAATACCGAAATTTCAAGGGACATTCGCAGAAACTCACGAGCACGAAACTATCGGTAGGGCAGATACGTACAATGGCTCATGAAAGTAAATTTTTTTTTTTTAAATATTTTTATCAAAATATCATTTTAAAGAAACAAGAGTAAAATTGTATTCAAAACTTGTATCCAAAATATGAAAGTTTCAGAGGATTAATTTCATCCTCTCGAAAAAATTTCTCCGAGTAATTTTATTATTCCGTACAAATTTTTGGTACAAATGAATTTTTTCTGAACTGTAAAAATACTTTGAAATAACTTTCGTGAGTCCAAGAGGAAATCAATCGAACTATGATCACGATATTCGTCCATTAATTTTTGACAGCTAATCGCATAAAATCGTGGAAAAAAACGGACAAGCAGAATATTTGGGAGCTAAGCGGTTTGTACGAAGGAGACATAATGACCACGGAGGAAGATGAAATAAAGAATGGTCTGATAAAAACCGCGTTCCGTTGGCCAGGCGGTGTTGTACCCTATTACATAAAGGAAGAAGATTTTGGTAATTTATCTTGTATTAATAAGCTATCTTCAATAAAATTAATAAAGGAATAATACGAAATCGCATTTGATTAGACGAAGAAGACATAGAGGTGATCAAAGATGCTATAGAAGATTACCATCAGAACACGTGCATACGTTTTCGTCCTTACAAAAAATCTGACAATGATTATATCACTATAGAAGCGAAATCGTCGGGATGCTGGTCCCTGGTAGGTAGACACGATCACGGGCAAGTGGTGAATTTGCAGAATCCGGGATGCGTGCAACATGGTGTAATTATACACGAGCTGATGCACGCATTGGGTTTTTATCATCAACAAAGTGCCGCGAATCGTGACGAATGGGTGACGATCAATTGGGAAAATATAAAGCCAGGTAAACACTCGATTATATATTTGGATTACGATTCGAATGATTCGATATTGATTGACAATCGTTGTCACCGACCATTATTCAGGAAGAGAACACAATTTTAACAAATATGACAATCGCACCGTAACAGATTATGGAATCGGTTACGATTACGATAGCATAATGCACTACAGCTCTTACGCCTTTTCAAAAAATGGCGAACCGACCATCACACCGAAAGTAAGTAAATTGTTGCATTTCTTTCGTCTCGTTGTATCATTTTTTATTCGTTCATATAAATTGTATAGAAGAAAAACGTGAAACTTGGCCAACGAAAAGAACTCAGTGAGAAAGACACGTTGAAATTACGAGAAATGTACAAGGAAGAATGTGGCAAACGAGAGATGAATGGAACTGCGGATAACAATTCGATGGATGATATATCTATTGAGTGGATACTTAGTAAGAAATTGTAATTGAATTTTAATAGAATTTAAAAAAAAAAGTTCGACTTCTTTGTTAAATAATAAAAATAACAACAAAATATTGTTTAGTTTGGTAAAAAAAAAAGTTAATATTCATATGTTTTGTTGTCAGATACAAAAAATGAAATGTTAAAATGTTTGAAGAAAAAAAGAAAATGCATCAAGTAACAGGATTTTCTTGATTGTAGTATATCAATTCCTTTAATTCGTTGACTGCGTCTTCTGCGGCCTGAAAGTATATATATATATCCTGTATGTATAATATTTCAATCAGTTTAGTTAAATCACTGACCTAAGTTTTTTTTTTTTTTAATTACTTACAAGCCTTACAGCTTGATCGTTGTCCATGATTAAATTTTCTACTAAATTCTTTAGAGATTTACACCAGATTTGTTGTAAAGCTCTACAAGAAAATCTACCCAATAGTCTAATCAGGTGACAAGTTCTCATTCTGAGTATCGCTTGTCGATGCGTGAGCAGTTTACCAAGCTGTTCTATCGAGTTTCCTTTTTATGAAAAAAAATATTTTCTCAATATAACAACTGACCGACATTCGTGTTACTGATAAAAGAAAAACAAAACAACAAAAAGAAACAAAAAGAAAAAAAAAAAAAATACAATTTCCTGTCGGCAAAAACTTACCCGATAAATGTGAATGCAATACAACTTTTTCAACGAGATGAGCATTTTCCGGTTGAGAACGCAATATATTACTTAAAATTGCAACGAGATCTACGACTACACGTGCCTTTCTTTTTTCTAAACTCAATAATTGTTGTAGCAACGTCACTCCGTTTACGATATAAACGGCATCACAGAATTGGGTAAGAAATTGTTGTCTATTGTAAACCAATCTGCAAAGTACAAGCATCATGTATTCTAAGGTTTGTAGTTCGTCGGCGGATAGAGTAGATGCTGATCGCGTGATTGCATTTGTCGGCTCAGATTTTTTCTCTCCTTCGGACTCGGAACGTTTCGACATTAAAAGTTTCAAAGAGTAAACGAGATTCGGCACTACTCGAACGTCCAAATATACTTGGGTGATCTTCTCGAGAGAATCTTTTGTCACAGACACAACGTATGGTAGAGACAAAAGGCAAGCGACGTATTCGATGACTCGACAACCTGCTGCAGGATTTCTCAGTGGCGATACGAATACTGACACGCAATTTTGCTGAAGCAACGATCCTACTTCGCCATCCATGATTTCTTCCATGGATCGTTGCAAAAATGCTATCCATTCTTCGTTTTCGATCGGTCTGTCGACAGCTTTTGGATTCCAATCTGGTATTCTGTTGCCACACGATAGTCCAGCATTGGCTGTATCGTCTCGTCGGGAACGTAATTTTTGATTATATGCGTATTCGTTATTTTCACGATCTTTCTCATTGTGATCGATGTCTCGAGAAATGATCTGTTGCACAAGACAAAATTTACTTTCATCGATATTTTTCATTTCGATCTTCTTTTGTAATTTTTCTTCTTCTAGATATTCATTCGGATTTCGTTCGCTCAGATAAACCGGTAATTTAATGCTTAACATTTGTTCAAATGTTAAACCGTCTTGTTTATTTGTCGAGTCATTAGTGTTTGGACAATCACTTTGACATAATGCATGATCTGCTGAGAGTAAGTCGCTTTTCAAGGATGCTCTTAAGCTAAGATTTCCTAACAGTACATCGACACTGGTGCTAGAATCCGTTCCACTTGGTTCGCTATGTCGTAAAGTGTAACATTGATTCGTATCATACTGGCAATATCCGTGTGGTATTGGATAACGCGGATATGACGTAAATGTTTTTTGCCGGCGTTCTTCGATTGTTCTTTCATGTTCTTGTAACTTTTTAATTGCCTTCTCTAAAAATCTATGTTATATTGAAATTCTTATTTATTAATTATTTTTTAAATATAAATTTTTAAATTATTATATATGTCTTTTTTTAATAAAATTTTAATGTTAAATTATATATAAAAGATATAAAATTATATACACTATGTTACAATTAAATTTGAAACCTATTTGTACTGGATCTAACGAGATAAAATTGATTTTATTTAAGATTTTCTATTAGTAATAGTATAGTTAATTATAAAAATAAAGTTTAATGACATGGAGTCAATTTTTAAATTAACTAATAATCAAAATGAATAATAAAAATAGAAAAAATTTGTTAGAATTTAATATTGAATAGAAAAAAATTGAATTTTTTTGATAGAGTTTGAATTTTAACTGTAATATATACATATGTATACTTTGACTGATGATCAGTAGGTTGCACCGTCAAATTTTGTAACTGCAACTGTTTTTCTCTAGCTTGACTTGCAGATAGAGGTGTAGTAAACGGTGTGGGTCCAATTTCACCAACTATTACTAGTCTATTTTTGACAAAAGGATGATCTAAAAGAGCTGGCCAAGTTAATCTTTGCGAAGGATCCTTTTGTAATAATCCCTACTAATCAAATTTTCATTGATAAAAATTTTTAATAAAAAAAAAATCTTTTTATTTAAAAACTTCAAAATATATGAATATGTTATAACCTGTAAAAATTGTTTGCAATTTTGTGAAATATAATCTGGCCACTTAATTGCTTCAAATCTTATTAACCTGATTAAATGAAGGATAGAAGTTGTTTGAAAAGGTGGAGATCCTACCACTAATTCATATACAATGCAACCCAAAGACCTGGAATCAAAGTGCTTTGCATATATACTAAACTTTAATTAAACTTTACTTTACTAAATATTTTTAAATTTAATTGTTTAAAAATTAACACACCACAAATCTGCATTATAATCATAAGGGCGTTCTTCTATAAGCTCTGGAGCCATATATAATGGCGTTCCTTTTATAGAAGTTAATACATGTGTGCCTGTACTCATACTGCGAGCAAATCCAAAATCACATAATTTTGCCACTCCATTGCTTTCAAGAAGTACATTTTGTGGTTTAAGATCCCTAAAGCAGAAATAATGTTAATATTAAGAAATATTGTAATATATAAAATATCGAACCTGTGCAATACTCTGTTGGAATGCAAATAATAAAGTGCAGATACAAGATCACAAGCTATTACTTGTGCCCTTTGTTCAGATAAACGACCTGCTTTACCTAATATCTCATACAATTCCTTGTCTGCATATTCAGTCACAACAACTATCTGCAGAAAAGATTAGTTGTACCCGAAAGAAAATGCATAAATGCATAAATATAGATGATTCTCAAGAACTATTTTAATACCTCATTTTCTGTTTCAAATGAATCAAGCATTTGAACAATATTTGGATGATGAAGACGTCGTTGAATTTCACATTCTTGACGCAAGCTTTTCAATTCCTTAAATGATCTACCACGCTAAATAATTTTGTTTGTTATAATATTTACTACTAATGACAAGTCATGAAAATATATGTATATAGTTATAAAATTAAGAAATCAAAAGCTTAATTGCGAATTTTTATCATTTTACCTTCCGAATTACTTTGAAAGCTACAATTTCACCATCGGATCGTTTTTTTGCTTTGTATACTTGTCCAAAAGATCCCTCGCCCACTTGTTTTAAAACTTCGTATTTTTCCATTGTTTCATCAAATATACTTGCGCACGCGCAAATTTGAACACATATATATATAGATAGATAGATAGATATATAGATATATAGATATACTAATTATAAGTGAAAAAAAAACTAGATAATATTTTTAAACAAAATACAGTATAATATGATGCCTAAATACGTACTTGTATGTATATGATAGATCCACAGATGAGATACAGAATAAAATTTAATGGGACTTTCTATGTTCTGAAATACCAATCGCATAAAAAATCAAAGCGTTTGGTATGCCCTCTACGATTTAGAGCGATGATGCAAAAATTATATTCAATTTAATTACATAAGTTAAAGATAAACTAATAGATTTTAAAAATAATTTTTTTAATATATTTTTTAATAATTTTAAAACGTTTATATGTATTGTATTCTTAGATTTTTGATTGTTATATATAAAATAGATAAATTTATATATGAATTAAAATTATTCATGAATTAAAAATTACCCTTATGTTTTTCATTTACAATGAAAATAATATCAATTTATGACATTCTTTTATACAAGTGGATTTGAATATAAAATTGTTAATGTTGAATTTATTTATTTTTTTATATATATTGCTAATATATAAATATTTATATACTACTATATATACATAATACATACAATACATAAGAAAATATTTATGATTTTATAAAAATTTGATAAAAAGTAAAAATATTCTATTTTTAGAAAAAATTATATATACAATATATAAAATTATATATACAAAAAGAAATATGAAAAAATATGAATACATATGAATTATATATTTAAGATATATAAACACTGAATAGAATAAATTCCGTTAAGATTTTCAATTATTATATTAGATAAAAAAAACAATAAAATTGATCAATAATAAAAAAGAATATAAAATTAATTAAATTCGTAGTTTACAAAAAAAGATATATAAACAAAAAAGTAAATAGACTAAACATAAAGTAAAAATTGACTATTAATGCCATCTTTTGAGAAACAGAAACATTTTTCAGAGGCAAAAGACATTGATATACAATATCATCTTTTGTATAATTCTGGAAATAATATTTTTGATATTCGAGAGATGATAATAATTGTAATTCTATTTCTACTTTATCTTGTCTTTAAAGAAATGTATTTGATATTCAAGAGATGACATTAATTGTCAATTCTAACAATTATTTGCTTTTTATGAATTTCATTTGCGATACTCTAAAGATAGCGCTGATTTCAATAATTTTATTCTATTTCTATTCTTTCTATGTCTTGTTTTATTATATGCTCTTCTTATTTACTTTTAGTGTATAATCGTATATGAAAGATCTTAATTGAATATATTTTCGTCGTTTCTTTTTCGCAAAACTACGATATTTAATTTTTAATATAAAAAAATATAAATATTATATTCTTGGTTTTATAATGTATTATATTAGAATCACGATTTCACAAAATATATTATATTTGAATTGAATTTCAATATATATTGTATTGAAACTTAATTTTAATTCCAATCATCACTAAAAAGTTAAGAATGTGTCTATAACAAAAAAAATTGAATATTATTCTGTTATTTTATTCTGTCTTCTGATAGAACATTGCATGTAACAAAACAATTATATCTATATATATGGTAACATGGTTATCCTATGTAAATATATATAAATTCTTACAGAAGCGTTATGTTAGAAATAGAAATTAAAATTTATAAAATTCAAATATTAAATATAAATAAAATAAATTAAATACATATTAGAATTTCATTATTAAATATTAATAATTATTCAAGTTATTAAAGTAATAGTTATTAATAATAATTTAATAAAGTTCTCTTTTTTGTTCATTTTATAGAAAGGGAAAATATAATTAATAGTCTTACTTATATAAAATTCTTTAATTTTAATAACTATACAAATTTAATAATTATAACTTAATTTTTCTCGATTTCCTCGACGATCGGTATTCCGTTTAGAATGGCCATTGATATCAAATGATTTTTCACTTTTATGAGATTTCATATTATTTTTCTTATAATGTGTTCGTGTAGATACATATTTATTTTTTTTATCATAATCACGTTCTCTCGAATGTGATCTCTTACGTTTATAAGATTTTTGTGTCTTATATAATTCACTAGTTCGTGAATACATTTCTGTTTCTTTTGAATGTTTTGTATGAGAAATACGTGATTTTTCGAAATATCTATCGTTTTTATCATCTCGAGAATTAGAATTTCCATGATGATCTTTTAGATCTTTTGTAAAAACATCATGGTATTTCTCAGAAAATTCATCAATTAATGCTGAATTTTGCATATTAACATGATTGTTATCAGAACTTTGAATTTCAGTACTAGTTACGGTTTCCGTAGTATGATTATTTGTATGTGCATCTGTTATATAATCGACATATAACTGCATTTGCTGATGTATAACTTCTCTCAAAATTTCTGTATGAGATTTTTTATTTGTATGTACGCCTCTATGTTTAGCTCTTCGTCTTTTTAAATTACGTTCTTGTATAAGCACTTCTAGAAAGGATAATTTCTTATCTTCTTTATCTTCTTTATCTTCACTTTTTCTAAAACAATATTCAAGTTTTATAAAATGTATGTATAAAATTTGAAGAAATAAGCTTTGTTATACAAACTTACTGTTTCTGAATGTCTGTAATATCATGACCAATGTCTGGCTTAATTGTATTTGCCACAACGTAGTCATATAAAATTTTCCTTTCATCACAAGTAAAATCTGTGAAGATTCTATTGGACGTTCTTGGAATTAATCGCTCACCCAAACCTATTATCAGTGTTAAGAATTCATATTTTGAAAGAAACTATAGATTTTAAAGACAAATTAAATAAGAAAACATAAAGTAAATATTATTTAAATATAATGTGAATATATATATATATAAAAAGATATAAAAAAGGATATATAGCGCTTGTGCCAAGTAGAACATTCATAATTTGCTGTAAAAAAGGGAGCAATTTAAATCTTGTAAAAATTTTAATATTTTAAAATTTTACATGCATTATACTAACCAATTTTCATAGTTGGATCTTTTTCCTTTGCTTCCCGTAAAATTTTGTTTTGTGTCTGTGAATCTATGACAAAAGAAAATTTTAGAAATATTGAATTATTGAGAATTGATTTTTAATTATTAATATATATATTATTAATATATATATTAATATTAATATTTTTTAAATATTGATTTTTAATTTATGATTAGTAAATTAAAAATTTTTTAGTAAAAAAATTAACATATACCTAATTTTATTGATGAATATGAATTTAAGGATAAACTTGATTCAGGCAATGGTATATCAAATTCATTATAACCTTCTTGTTTCCATTGACAACGTTCCAAATGTTGATGTAGATTTTTTTTACTAATTTGATGAGATGAATCATATGGACAAACCAGTTTATTATCATCCTAAAAATATAAATCATAATATAATCTTTATATTTATTTACTTATAAGAACATTTATTTATAAGATAGCAACATACTTACATCAAGTTTTATACTTTCTATTGTCCAATTCAAAGCAGAGGTAATTTTAATAATTTCTTGATCAATTTCCTTTGTAAAATCTATTAATTTTTGATACTGATCTTCACGTTCATTTATCGAAGAATTTAACATTTTTTATCTGCTATTAGAAATATTTATACACAAAAGAAATTAAATTTAAAAAGACTTGAGCAACGCTTTACTTAAACGAAATTACGTTTTTACATATGAAGCTTGCTTTCATTAAACGATTATACTGACATCTATAAGAATCATAAAATAAAATCACGGATAAAATATAAAATAGATACATAACTGTATAGGGATTTTGTGCACCATGTTTTCAAATAATAATCATATAAATAATAATCATAAAAAATATAAATTGTATTACAAATATAAATATTTAAAAAATATATAAATAAATAAAAATTTAAATCCATAATATTTAAGAAATTTTTCTCAAAACCAGAAATATTTCTCCATTATTTTGCTTCATGATTAGTTTCCTTTATCGCTGTTAGATGGTGCATTGATTATTTTGTTTGAATTTTCCAACATAATTGTTAATTTACATTTTTTTATTTCTATGTAAATGATAATAATAGTGCATGAATTGTGTTGAAAAGTATATTTTAATTTAAATAATTACAATAATTTAATTTAATTTCATAATGAATAAAATATTATTAATAATGTATCGTAACACGTAAATATTTCGGTTGAATAAGTTTAATTTCTTTGAGGTTATATTTGATTTATTTATTTATTTATTTATTATTTATTTATTATATTTGACTTTTTTATTTTTTATTTGAAAAAAAATTATGAAAAATATATATTTTATAAAATTAGTAAATTTAATAGATTAAATTTATCTTTATTATAATATTATATATTAAATATATAATATCATAATATTATTATTATAATTAATAATTATATTAATATAAAAAAATATAAAACATATATATATAAACAAATATAATAAATATAATATAATATAAAATATAATTATGCTAATAATAATTATATATAATAATATAACATAATATTAATGATATTATATATCAATAAATTAATAAATTATAAATAGAATATTGGAAAGAATTAAATTGTTTATATTAAAATATTCATTCGAAATGTACTATTATCGACACAAATACAACAAAGCGTGACCTGTTAAGTTACGTTTATCTATTGTGGAAAGAGCACATTTCCATTTCGACCGTCGTGCTGTTTAGATGTGTCGACAGACGATCAAATTTCGTATATATATTCGTATTATATTTCGTATATAATTTAAAATCACGCATAAATTTTTGCATATAAAATATATTTTTTATTCGTGAGTGTATATATATGTTTTATTCGTGAAATATTTTGTTTCTGTGTTTCATTATTAGAATAGACTTGTGAATAGATAGAAAGCTTTTGAAATATCAAGTGATGTTATCTACAAATGGTAAGTCTCTTTTGAATATTTGTAATTTTTTTAAATATATAATAAATATAATGATCATGAATATCTCAATATTTTGATATTTATGTCTATTTGATATTTATTTCATAATACTTTTTTTTAATTGTTTTATTCAATTTTTAATTGTTTTAATTTCAATATTATATTTCAGTTTTAACTTGACTCTTTAAATAAATATAGTTATTTATTAAATATTTCAAATTTTATTGAAAAAGTTGTAAAGTTTTATTAAAGTTACAAATACGAATTCAATCGAATTTGATTTCATAAAAAAAAAAAAAAATAAATAAATGATCACGATAAAAAAAATGAAAATTTAAAAGTATTTAAATATTTATTCTTTATAAAGCCAATATTTATTTGCTTTATAAAGAATTGGAGTTATAAAATATGAATTAAAATTTAATAATAGAGAATAAATTTTCATTAATCAACTTATTCATGTAATATCAATTTTTACAATTGAATTATATGAATTATAAAATTATTATTTTATTTCCATAAAATTTTAAATATATAATGTAAATGTGTAATATAAATATCACACAATATATTTTTTATTAAAAAAATTTTGTACAAAGATATATTTCAGAAAGAATTCATTTTTTAGTGAATTTCAGAATAAAATAGATTAGAATAAATTTTAATTAAATTCAAATGACAAAAAATATTTTTTGTAACATATATTTTAAATTTGTATAATCATATTTCATTCGTAACATCAAATATTACATTTATATAGTAGATATTACAAATTTATGATAAAATTAAACTTATAAAAAAATTTTAATGTAAAATCTTTTTTAATATTGATATTTTAATAATATGTAACAAAATCCCATAAAATATTATGTTTATACCTCTTTTATGATACAAGTAATTTTATTCTTCACTGAATCGGTTATTAATTATATAAATGATGTTATAAATTGTGAGAGTGTTATAAAATCACAATTAACCATTTTATGTATATTCATTTAAAATATGAATCATTTGTCTTTTTCTTTTTATTTTTGTTTAATGTTTTTGATTTGATATTTTATTTGACGTTTTAGAAATAAATAGCAGTCGGTATCATACCGGCAATCGGTATTGATGTAAATTTCTAAATCGAATCATCTTGTATCTTATGATGGTATCTGTTATCGATATTAGATATTTTTACGATTTTATACATTTGATCAACAGTTGATACAGTTGATTAAAATTGTAATTAAACGATTAATTTTATTTTTTATTTATTTAGAAATTTATTGTATAGAAATATTTCATTATGTTTCAATATATAATCGAAAATAATAATTTATACCAGTTTTATCTCTTTTGAGTTTTGTTGAAATAATAGGAAAAAAATGATCGATTCGTTTAAAACATTAATTTGATCAAACTAAGCAGATAACAACGATTCGATGATATACGATTTATTGCAAACCATCTAATTTATTACGTGCGATAAGTGTTTACGTTAATATTTAATGGAGCACTTTAATGGTGTACGCAGGTGCGGAGACGTCAGTGTTGTTTACCTTCGAACCACTACGTGTACTCTAGGGATTTGTTAACGACATTGCTTTAAAACGTAATATTAAAGATTTTTTTTTTTTTCACTCAAGTTTATACATAGAACGATATAAACGTTTGACAGATTTTATTATATAAAATAATCCTTATCTATATGTCACGCATGTATGAATACGTGTCCACGATTTATTCGAAGATTCCTCTCATCTCTCGTAGACTGATTTAAAAGTTGTCGATGCGAATAATAATTGATTCATGTTTATATCGGTGATTGCTGATTTTTCTTTTTTTTTTTTTAAGAATTGGACGAAAATATTATAATATATATGAAACGAAAATAGTTTTCGTTTAGTAGTTTAAACGTGACCGATGCATGACCAATGCCGTGGAAATCTGACAGTTAATCGTAGGAAAATTCAAATACGTAATGATCCTTTCCCGGTCTTAAGGAGTAGACGTAATGTGCGTATATTTACTTTAGTACCCACCTGTTGCCGTAACCCAGTTTCTTACATATACCGACGGGGAAGTTTTTCAACTTTCCAAGGATTCCTGAAATTCTCGACTTTTATGGTATGTGTGTGTATGCGTGTGCGTATGCGTGTGTGTGTGTGTGTATGGAAAGACAATCGAATTAGAAGGCGTTGCATTTATAGTATCATTGCTATCGATATAGAAAGATAGAGAACAACAATCGATCACGTGCATTTGTAATAAACTATAAAAATCGTTTTCTCTCTTCTTTCTTCTTCAAGAAATACCTTTTCTTACTTACTTTTTTTATCTTATATTTGATATCGGATTTATATCCATTTTTTCATACCCATTTTATATCACTCGAATCGTTATTCCACCGCAAGATAGACTATATTTTGACTATATTTTGCGCGTAAATTCGAATCTTTCGAAAAATCTCTCGAGAATTATTTTTGAAATTATTTTTCTCAAATGGTGATTATAGATTAGAATATTAGGAAAAAAAAGAAAATCTAGGTAAAATTAAGAGAAAGATCAAAATTTAATAAGATTATTTACGCATGTATAGACCCCCCTCCCCCCTCCTTTATTCACAAAATAAACAGTTTGATAAAACAAATAAATAAATGGATGTATAAACAGTTGAATAATGAAAAGATGGACGAATAGATAGATAAATAGATAGATAGATAGATAGGTGGATAGATATGTAGTGGGTAAAAGAGGAAGAAAGAGGGGCATGGCGCGACGCGTCATTGCACGTGCACGTGCATTGATACCGATATTTATGCCCGCCAGTTAATCATGTCAAAGTCGTTTGATTTGTCGTTGGCTTTTATGGAGGGGAATTAAAACGTTCATTTCGCCGCAGACACTCGGCAACAGTGTGCTCGTCCTGGTAGCGTTGCTGGTGGTACGGTAGCGCGTTACTGGTGCCGCTGTTGCTGCTGTTGCCGCGATTGCTCTATGAATTATTTTCTGGACAACCCTTGCCCGATGTAACAAAAGGGGAGGGAGTGCTTTTTGGAAAATTACAGTATCTCGTTTACGTCGAAAATTCGTATCTGTGTCGTGTCCGTTGTGTTTCACATAACAAGTCGGCGGAACCTATCGATGGCTCGTTGGTGCGTGAACGAAGGAGATATATATCGCGTTGTTCCATCTTCCGAGCGATATTCGAAGAAATTTTGAACACCTCGAAAGAAACAATCACGCGAATGATTTATAATTAATATACTCATATTAAATCGTTTTTTAACATTTTTCTTGTAATTCCTCTTTTTCCTTAAATTCAATTCATCGCGAGTAATTAGAAATATTTCTAAAATATTGCAAAAAATAATACGATATTCTCTTTTACATTCGCCGTAGGCGTGGATAAACGATGATTCCGGTTAAAAATATTCCGGTATCGGTAAGAAAGGGTCGTTTGTTGCGGAGGAGGTTGAAGGGGGAGGAGGGCGAAAATTCTGAAGACGTGTGAACAAAGTTAGTAGCAGGAGGGGGGAGAGAGAAGGATGGCGGGTGGTCCCTTGCGTATCGACAGCCGTCCGTCAAGGTGGTCGGTGACACGCGAAACCGAACGAGAGAGCCGGGGAAAAAGTTGGAGAGGAACCGACATCCTCAGTCTCTTTCCTCGGCAAAGGCTGAGGATTGGTCTACCGAGAATATCGGGCAAGGAGGAGGACAAGAGGAGGCTAGGGGAGGGAGGGTGGAGGAAAGGAGCACGGAGAGGAGGAGTGAAGAAGGGTGGTAGAAAGATGGAAGGTGGAAAAGAGGAGGCAGTAGCAGTCGGCATCAGCTAGGTCCGCGCACTTCTATCACGTTGGGCGAACGGGCGGACAGCTCTGAGGCGATTTGTCTTTCATTTCGGGCTAATTTATTGCGCCCAAGCAGCTCCCCTTTCTCTCTCTCTCTCTCTGTCTCTCCCTCCCTCCCTCTCTTCTCGCGGCGTTTCTTACTCGCTTGCATTCCCACCACCACCACCACCACCCCTCGACTGATCTCTGTTTCTTTCCCTCCCATTCTTTCTTCCCGTGTCTCCTCTCGTCTTTCCAGCGCTATTCTCGACTCCGCACCATTCAACCACGCCCCACCCAACTAATGTCCCACATAAAACTTGGTATCAGCGATCCTCAAACGGGGATTTACAATCCCTTCAAGCGCCGCTGTCACGATAAATCCTCCGGGGCGACGTCGATATATCTCGCGCGCGAATACTTCTGTCCCTAATGGATACCCCACGGTACATACAATGCACGTCGAAGCTGAAACCAGTCTGAATCTTTCCTACGTCCGTTCTAATCGATTCGTCCTAGGCCCCCCTCCCCTCTTTCGCTCCATCCGTGTTTCGCGCAGTGTATCCTATCTCAGTTTTTCCTAAACTCTAGATTATCATTGTCGACTAACTTTAGATTCCTCAGCTTCGTTTTTCTTTTTTTTTCTTTTTTTCTCTCTCTCTCTCTCTCTTTAACGCGAGCTTTTATTCACTTTTCCTTTTCGTTCCTTTCTTTCTTTCTTTCTTTCTTTCTTTCTTCTTCTCCTCGATCGAGGCGAAATATACCTTGGAAAAAGATAAGAAACTATGGAAAAGATCCGCGCGAAAACGCATTATCCAGGTAATAACGCCATCCTATTAGGGTATAGTCGTCGCCGACAGTTAATAAGAGTAAAAGCGCGCGTTCGCGCAATTAAGAGTAGTAATAAGCGCCTTAAGGCCAATAAGATGTTTCCTAATGGAACTAGCTAACAGCTTCGAGCCAATTACCTAGGCGCGCATTAAAACGAACGTAGAGGTTCGCCGATACGATATGCCCCTCCCCCCTCCTCTTCCTCTCTATACTTGCTTCGAATATATACTCACCCGATTGTATCCGATTTCGATACAAGATCTACTTATGGCATTCTCGTTTGTAGAATATCCTTAGATATTTGCTTCTTTCTTTTTTTTCTCTCTCTCTCACACGCGTATTCCATACATGCGTATTTGTCCCGGATTAATTTGCAGAATCGAAATGATATTCGATGGTGTGGATAAATTAATTATTGTTAATTAAAAGAGAAAGAAATAAGGCAATTAAGGGAAGATTTTCGTAGTGAAAATTAATGATTTTTAAGAATTTTTTCTTTTTGGATAGTAATTTGGAATACAATTATTTTTTTTTTTTTTTTTGATATGTAATTTGTTGTAGTGATCAAAATGCGAAAAATGAGAAATTTTCTAACTTCTTAGATACTTTATATTTTATTTGAAAATATGAAAAATTGTAAAAATTCTAGGATCGTATTGAAAAAATATTACAAATAGGAAATTAAATATACAATTTAGATTTATTTCTTTATAAAAGTTGTTTGAAAAAAATGAATGAATTTTGTTTGAAGTTGATTGAGACTTTACTGTAGTATTTTAGTTATCGAGAAACACGTGTTTAATAAAATTTTGAGATACTTATATTATAAAAATCAATATAGAGTTTATTTTGCAAGATAATAAAAAGGAACTTTCTTTTTCTTCAAGAATCTAATTCTTCCAGTTATTTCCTTTGTTCTTTGAACCATTCGAGCTTCTTTGCTCTTCTTTAAACTATAATTTTCTATATGTATTTTTATACTTTTTTCGTTGTATGAATTCGCTTATATTTTTCAACTATAATGAATTATTTTCCAATTATTGATTTCATTATTTTAAAATAATAGAGTAAAAGCTCTATTAAATATTGCTGCGGATAAGAAATATTTGAAACACATTTCTCAATTGTTTTTCAAGCCTCAATAGGAGTAAAATATTGTTTTCTCTCGAACTTTGACGCATCTCATAAAATAATTTTTCAATATTTTTTGCAGTTCAATATATTTATTTATAATGCTGGCTCTAATATCTATGATATAAAATTTTTAAGAAACGAGATATAATATTTTTATCGAGAGATTTGTATTAACATTGTCTCGAGCGGTTCATCAAAAATTGAATTATTTCTTCTATTAAAAATATAATACTGATTCAAAAACGCCAAAATATATACGTTATTTTTTTCAATTCGATTTTATACAAATTTTATAAATAAATAAAATAAGTATCTTAATAATCTGACTCTCCTAATGCAAAGAGAAAGGTAATAATAATACAAATTATCGAAAATAAAATTATCAATAAAGTGATACTTCTCATTACAACCGTGCCTTAAAATCGACAGCCATGTTTTCTTAAAAACACTTACGTGTCGTCCTCTATCGGCGGCAACCAGAATTAAAAAAAAACGTCGTATTTCTTTTGTTAATCAATATTCGTGCGAAAGGACTTGGATTTTTTTTTTTTTTTTTTCTGAATATTTCGAATATTTTACGAAAATCCCTTAAGCTTGGACGGTCCGGGACGATTCTTAAAGTATTCGTGGCGTAACTTTGGTTGCATCGATACGATAGAGGCAGGAGATTAGACACGTAGAAAGTGGTGACGAAGAAGAAAGCTTCGTAGTCAGGAGGCTTTTCGCATAAGTCCTCGTTATGATTCAACGCGGCTTACGTCGGTTGTTCGCGGGTCCTTCGCCTTTCTCGCTATAACGTTAATTCTACCCAACAAGTTCCCTCGTCTTTCTCGCGTCTATTTTCAAAACGGAATATCTTGGCACATTACGCCAAGGGGACGCATTCGTGTCTTCTATTCCCGAGAATGCAGATTCCCGTCTTCTCTCTAAATTTTACGGAATATCGCTTTTCGAACAGAAATCGAATAAAGGATTTTACCCTGTTGCCACGTTGCCTCTGTTCATGCGCTTAGTGCATGTCATTAGCAATATTTTTATTTTCCAAGAATATCGAGTTGTTTTTAGATTCTCTGTTTCAGAAATCTAATTATTTATAAAAAGATACCAAATCTTGATCAATTTTAATGATCATTGTTCATTAAAAAACTTGGTTCGGATTAATAACTTTTTCGACATGATAATCTTTTGGTCAAAAAGAATCTTCTTTTGATAAAAGTATTGCACAAGTAAAAAATTTCCTATCGAAAGTCTACATTTCCTTGGCAACAAGATATTATATTACACATTAAATTCAATTGATGCGCCCAATTTTTGACGAACGGATTCATAGATCGTCCCTTAAAAACTTTCCACTCGATGGATTATCGTATACTCCTGCAATGCTAGCTCGTTAATCGCCACGATTATTAACATGCTCGTAATTGCACCTGATCGTGAACACCGATGCACGAGATAGAACACCCATATCCATATATACATACTAGCAAAATGGAGAATGACGATAACCAAAATATAGATCCAAGAAACTCAAAGAAACTTAAAAGATGCTCAAAGATCCTTAAAATAATAGATTCTCTTTTCCAATACTATAATATAACCTCTCCATTAGTTTCGTCGATGAAAAACTTTAGAATCTCCTTAAGAGATCGCTTCTCTCACGCTTTTTACATTTTTACATTTTTACCCCCCCAAGCCTTTCTACGCTCGCGCATCAAGCAATTGATAGGAGTATTCGGTGTGCATGTGCAGTGAAACCAATCGTGGTCACAATCACGATCGTAGTATTCGTAGTTGCCGGTGGTTGTACGAAGCGGAGAGAAAGAGAGAGAGAAAGAGAAAGAGAGAGAGACTCTGCTGGACAGTGGTGTTGGGGAGAGACAGGGTTGCGAGGGGCGGAGGGAGGATGGACGGGAGGGGAGTTAGCGTTGTTTTACCGTAAGGGGTTAATTGCATTGCCAATAACAGATAATGCAACAATCAATGATTTAAGGGAGGTGGGGTTGGGGAGGAATGGGGAAGGGAGGAAAGGACAGGAGGGAGGTGGGACAGGGACGGAGATCGGGACGTGGTCGAGAATGGGAATGAGGTTGGGAATCTGGGAAACGCGGATAGAGGAGGAGGAGGTGGTGCACGGAAGAGAGACGGAGGAGGCAAAGCGTGCGTATATACGTATACACGTGTGTGTGTACACCTACGCAGATACACGCGAGTGTGGATGGAAAGAGGTACAAAGTGCGCGACCGTGCGCGAGTTAAGGGTGGGAAGCTCACGACTCGTGCGTGGATGGACCGTGCTGGTGGTAACAAGCAGCGTGCACATCGTGGCGTACGAGGAGGATGGAAGCGTCGCGTGCGCTGTTCCCCTAAGGGCACCGATTGGTTAACTACTTGTCCAGTATGTATATGTATATATATATGGCCTACATACGTATTCTCTGCAAAGGAAGAAGGGATAGGATTACGAGTAATGCGATCTCGAGGTTGGTGATAGTTACGATGGATAGTATATAGATTTTGTCTTGGAAGGAAATATATATATATATATNATCGTTCGATTTGGCAATAGTCGTACAATGGTACTTATCGAGAAACTTTNTTGCAAACTTTTGCTCTCTGAATAGGAGAAGGAGGGGAGGGGGGGAAGAGTAATGTCCGTCAGGGAATTAATATAGGCAAGATTTGTTGTTATTGCGGGACACGCACACAAGCGGGGAGGAAGGGAGAAAGGGAGGAAGAGATTGGCGCAGAAATGGTGGCGCGGCGAAGGCTTTCTCAGGGTAGAGAGCAAACCCATTACTTACTATAACTGCCGTCGGCGGGGTAGGAGGCTGACCTGGTGGTAGGAGTTGCTGTCAGGCATCCATCATCGCGACTAATGGCTCCACTCTCCTGCCAATAACATCCGGGTGTGCACCACCGGCCGGAAACCTCTACGGTTTAGTCGCTTTGCTCGATCTTACGTTCAACTGCTCTTCGCTTTCCGTGCGGAGCCCGCCAACGAGATCGTCCCGAAATTCTCTCAATTTTCCTTCTCTGCCTCTCTGAAACGAAGAAATCTGTCATTTTGTAAAACGAACGAATGTATTTTTCACGGATCGTAATATATCGCGATACAATTAAACAAGAAAGAGAGAGAGAGAGAGAGAGAGAGAGGCGGTTTCGACAGAGTTAAACCCATCTTGGGATTGTGTTAAATGATTAGCTATGAACGATTCGATGGGTGGATAATGACGAGTAATGATATAGAGGGTAGGAATCGAGGCTTGCTCCTTACTTTCTTTCTTTTTATCTCCTTTATATCCGCGTTTTCTGTCTCTCTCCATCTCTCTCTTCCCCTCCCCCGTTGTTAACCCCTGCTCGATACGTCCTCTTCTCACGTCCTTTCTCTATCGCGCACCGGTTTGCGGATGTGGATATAGCCGAGATTGCGTCATGCATATGCAGCTGCATTTGGCATCGGAGTATGCCAGCCCAATCACAGCCGTGAAACTTGATTGTCGCCGATTATCCACCACCGATCGACCTAATAAAACGGGGATATTTTCCACCATTACCAACGCCCGTTTTCGCTCCTTTTCGCTTTCTTTTCGACTCGAACGAGATGCGACAAGATTTTCTTCCTCTTTTCCTCCCCCTTATATCCATTGTCCCTGTCCTTCCACTTTGTGTATATATTTTTTTTTTTTTTTTTTTTTTTTTTTATGCTTTTTCTCCTCCAAACCGGTTACCGGAATCATTCTTACGAAACGATTCATCGATCGAGCACCGAGAGAGAATTAATCGGGATGTATTCAAGGGCCTCGTCGTCGCGCCTAGCTGAATCAGGAATTTGAATAGCAAACTTGTTCGAGCCAAGAAGATTTGGCCGGTTTATTTTATATACGCTGACTCGCTTGCCCGACCAGCACGTATCCGGCACCAACATTTACGTATACCAGGCGGATAAGAACCAGCGGGTATGATACTTACCTGATTTGCAATGAACCGGAATGTACAATGTCGTGGTTCACAGAAATTTATAACACGTTTTACGAACGCCGATATTAATTTTCTGTGCGATTTTTATTTAAAAAAAGAGAGGAAAATGATAATTAATGATTGATATTTAGATAAATTAATTATTTCTTCGTTATATATAATTTTTCCTCTTTTCAACGGTACAACGGGCGAAGAAGAATATACGCGTATTTGTCTCATAGAAATATTTTAATTTTTCGTTGAGAAAAATTGAAAAATTGAAAATTTTAATAAAAATTTAATCGAGGAAAGTAAACAAATTTTCGATAATACGGGATAAATAAAAATCGGATAGAGGTAGGCTCTTTTAGTGAATATGACAAGTGAATATTCGGACGATATTGTAATAATTTTTGTTATGCCATTTCCATGATCGCATAATGAAAAACGAATCATTCTTCGGAATAATGCGAATAATTATTTCCAATTCATCCGATTATTATATTTTTCATAAATTGGCGCGCTAAATTCTCATTATTTTTTGCACATATAGCAAACCAAGAAAAGAAATTCTTAAATTTAATTTTTTTTTACGAATATTATCGATTTGGAACTTAATCGTGCGAATAAAATATTGCTTAATTACACTTAGATTTATCTTTATAAAAATAAAAAAAAAATATTTCTCTTATTGCAAAAATATTAATCGAGCTATTAAAGATACAAAGCTTATTAATATCGCGAGGGAATGAAAAATAGCACAATAATATAAAAGAAATTCTTAAATTTAATTTTTTTTTTACGAATGTTATCGATTTGGAACTTAATCGTGCGAATAAAATATTGCTTAATTACACTTAGATTTATCTTTATAAAAATAAAAAAAAAATATTTCTCTTATTGCAAAAATATTAATCGAGCTATTAAAGATACAAAGCTTATTAATATCGCGAGGGAATGAAAAATAGCACAATAATATAAAAGAAATTCTTAAATTTAATTTTTTTTTTACGAATGTTATCGATTTGGAACTTAATCGTGCGAATAAAATATTGCTTAATTACACTTAGATTTATCTTTATAAAAATAAAAAAAAAATATTTCTCTTATTGCAAAAATATTAATCGAGCTATTAAAGATACAAAGCTTATTAATATCGCGAG
>NW_006263572.1:196429-206757 GCF_000469605.1 Apis dorsata
AGAATGAAAAATCGCACAATAATATAATTTCTAAAAGATTCTGCGATTTCGTGGAGCGCGTATCTTCATTCCTCCTTCTTTCCAGATACGAACGTGTAAATGAAGGTGTAAATCGAGACGATGTGCTTGTAACGAAGAGGAGAGGAGAGGAAGGCGGCCAATGATTTTTTTCTGAGAGAGAACTGGCAACTATAATACAAAAGACTATAACGACAGCGAATCTGAAAAATCGCGAATCTTTCTCGACGATGGTACTCAGAGAAGCGGCATGAAGATTCAGCAGTTGTTATCGGTTTGCGAGAACGAAAGGGAGCGATACCTGTTGCATACGTCAGGGATTCTTTTCGCGCAACGAGCGATTCTTTTGAGAAACGCCTGTGACACGAGGTTACGCGATCGTGGTTATTACGATCGCGACGACGTGCATAGTTTTGCTAACGGAAATTTACTGGTTTTTTTTTTCTTTGTTTTCTAGAAGGAAGAGTGGATACAAGAGGGAAAAGAAGAGAGAGAGAGAGAGGAGATAAATAAGTGGCTACTGGTATAAGGTGCCAAAGAAATAGATGGTCAAACTTTGCTGTTCGTATTCTTCTACTGTTTTTTAAGAACGGAAGAAAGAGTGTCTTATGAACATAGGTATTTTTCGATTTCTTTTTTTATCCAAGGAAATTGCTGTACGCGGAATGTCAAGGAAATAAAATGGCTAAACTATTGGTTATTATATTTCCAAGAAAAAAAAAGTTGCAAATATAGGTTGGAAAATTGTTTTCTTTCGAGATATTTTTATTATAATGAAGTTTTGTTTGAGAATGTTTAAAATTTATTCAAATTGCTATACACAAGTAAAGGATCAAATTTATTCTATAAGTAAAAGTATGATATGATCAAATGATGTAGATATTTTTTGTAGAAATGTTTACTTGATAATTTTTAACTGTTTCCAATTTATTATTAACTATATTTGCAAAATATTTTTCCATAAATAAAAATTTAAAAAATTTAAAAAATCAAGTCATGGATTCTCTTCTGCCACCGATTAAAATCTTCTTAGATAAATCTTAGATAAATCTTAGATAAAATAAAATACTGTATCAAAGCGAAACTATTTCCCTCCCTACATCCTATATACACGCAATTACATGCATAGATCGTGTTCAGCGCGAGACAAACGATCTACCTAAGTGACTAATTTACAATCCGTTTCGTCTCGACAGCACAAGCGTCGTGGCCGGTTGTCAATCGGGGGGAGAAAGAATTAGCCGGAAGATGGGGGCGATCGAGAGTAACGGAAAATTTTCGATGGCGGCATCGTGGTAAGGTGGACCAAGAGAGCGGCGGTGGTGGGCGCCATCGAAGCACACACCGGTTATCTCGGCAATTAATATGATTGAGGAGACATCTCTCACGTCTCCGTAATATCCAGCAATGGCCCAAGTTCTGATTGCTTTCCCCGTTCCACCCACGCCTCGCCTCGCTATCTCGAATACCATAACCCTAGCGCGCTTCCTCACCATCCCCCCCCTCCCCCCTCCCTCCCTCCTTCCATGTTCCACCGAGTTAACGAAACTGAGTTACGATACCCGGTCCCGCAAACTGCGCGTTTCCCACTTGCTTTTTAACCCACTTTCTCGACGGGGTTTCATGGTGTTTCGATGTTGGCGATCCACTTGGTATGACGGCGCACCTCGAACACGCGCATTTTCGTATTATCGTATCGTTTCAATTCGAAAAATTACGACTCGAGTGTGACTCGATTGAAAAAGAAACATTTTGGGATTTGTTCCATTTATATTCTTCTTTTTCGAGGGAAAATATAAATTAGTTTTACGTTTGCTTATCTTTTTTTTTTTTTTTTTTTTTTTGCCAAGGAAGATACACAAAAATTCGCTTTGTTCAACAATTTCATCGAATAATATTTTTAGGTTAGGTTGAAATTGAATCATTAGTACGTTATACTTTATTAGAATTTATTTCAATATATTCTATTAATATATATTTTTAATTAAATGGATTTTGGAATAGTTGAAAAATATTTTTTGTCGAGATATTTTTTCTATTTCAATCTGAGGATTGAAAATGAATGATCATCGATATAACTGGAAATTATTCCAAGTTTATCAATTCCGAAAATACTACTATGTAATTTGTAATATATTTATATACGATTCTTCAAAAAGAAACATTATTACATTAAATTGAATAAATTTTATTCTTCTTGATTCGATGTATCCTAATGTTTGCTGCATTAAAAAAAATAACAAATCGACAATTGATATATTATATAATAATATTCATTTTCAATCGTGTATGAAAACCAGAAAAATGTGAAAAGACTCTGCTAATAAATATAAGCCAATCGAGTCGCGTGTATCATTTTCTACTTCTTCAACTCTAACTCTTTTTAGAAATATTCGTATTCAACGATCGGGAATAGAGTTTACACGAGTTTGTAAACCGACACGTCTTCGAACCAACTCTCATAATGCGCTCGCTACTTTTCATGTTGCGTCGCGTACGAAGAAAGAAAGAGAGAGAGAGAAAGAGAAAATGAAACGCGAGACGAGAGGAGAAACGTGGAACGAGAAGGATCGTAAAAATCGTACGTGACGAACACGTGCACCTCTTCCCTTATCTCTCGCTCGTCCCGGTTGCGACTCGACGCAACGGATCCCCGACCTGTAATCAGAATCTGGATCGAAAATTGCCGATGAATTTTTTTTCCTCTCCTCTCTTTCACGCCTTCTTTCGCCCCCTCTTGCTCTCTCGCTTTTTCGAAAACGATAGGATATTTGGTCTGTTAGCAATCTCTTTTGCCCACGGTGTCTCAAAGTCCGTTGCGAAACGTTTTGCAATTGGAATTGAAATATCCTGTGCGCGACGGTTTCCGTTTCGTTTTCGATCGTTTGTTCCGTCTTCTTGATAATTTTATATCCGTCCGTTCCTTTTATTCTCTCTCTCTCTCTCTCTCTCTGTCTTTCCCCCTCCCCTTTTCCCCTTCTCTCGCTGGTAGACACCGAGGCTGCTTTTTCCCGTTGATTAACCTTAACAAAAAAGGAAAGAAAGAGGGGGCAAAGACGCGACGATCCTTTGTGCAGTTCCATCGAACGAACCGACGTGAAACGTTAGATTTCCTTCTACTCTTTTCTTTCGTACCTCGAATTGCAGATTTTGCCGCGGGTATGCAAAGAAGAAAAAGAGGATAAAAGATACAAGAAGCCTTGCTAAGGAGCTTTTTCCTTTCCTCCCAACGATATATTCGATTCGTATTTCCTCCTCTCCTTCTCTTCCCCCTCCTCCTCTTCCTCCCTCCTCCTCCTCCTCTGCTCGAGGAAAATATACTTTATCTAAATTAGAACGCGCAAAACGGCGAAAGATTGACAAACGGAGGGAATGGTCGGCGAACGAGTAACGATAGCAGCGAAGTTTGCTAGCTCGGGTGTATAAAACGATAAATAGTCGTGTCACGTGCGCGATAAAGAGAAAAAAAAGAGAGAGAGAGAGAGAGAGAGAGAGAGAGAGAGAGAGAGAGATAGAGACAGGGAGGGAGGAAAGTTTGGCGAGGAAACGGGGGAACGAGGGAATGAGAGAATGAAACACATGTCCGTGTCACCGTCGCGTCGCCTCTCTCGGCTTGAATCCTGGAATTTATGCCGGACAGTGAATCATGTCAAAATTTGATTTGTCGATAGCTTTTATAGCGGCAAGTTATTGCGTGCGGGTTAGGTACAAATTCGGCACGGTATACATCGACGATATTTAAAACGTTTCAACTTTGCTGGTTTCGCCCTGTTTCCCAGTTTAAGGATATATTGCCACGCAACACACACACACACACACACATATACTCTACGAGTAAGTACGATCTTTTATTCGTTTATCATTCGTTCCTCGGAAAATCTGACCCATTCAACGATCCGTTGATACCTAAGTTACACACGTTAAACATTATCGATCGAGGATTAACACGGTTAATAAAGTTACGCGTGGTTATCGATCGGTTTTCTTTTTTTTCTCTCTCTCTCTCTCACTGTACGCCGTTCAATCCATTTCTCTCGCGATTATCGCGTCACTGTCATTGGTATTCGGATCGTGACGAATACGAATTGGAAGGTGGTATAGGAATCGAGTGGTTCGAAGTGATTTCTCTCTCTCTCTTTTTTTTTTCCCCCCTTTTTTTTTTTTTTTTTTCGTATCGCGCGTCGTCCAACGTGTGATAAAAGCGAATGTTTACCTAGAAAAGTATGGACGAATTTTCAAAACGTTACCACGACTGTAGTCAGGCGGTAGCGACGGGAGATACGCATATATCAAGCGGGCACAACGAATATATCATTCATAATTTGTTCGGAACGGTTGATTTGTAGCCCGCGACGTGTGGCGTCGAGCTGTCCCCCCCTCCTCTCCTATACACGTGCAACCCCCTCTCCCTCCCTCCTCCCTCTTTCTCTATCTCTCCATCCATTTATCTATCCATCCATCCATCCATCCATCCATCCATCTATACTATATCGATCTATCTATCTATTTATCTAATTCTGTCTATCCTTGTCTTATTCACGGTACACGGGTATATGTATATACCATTCCCTTTCTCTTCACCTTGAATCTCTTGCACTTTCTCTGTCTCTAACGCCCGCACTGTTACCAAATTTCCTACCCCTTTTGATATATCCGCGTCGAGTCACGTCACATGGCCTTCCATCCCCTGCGAGTGTAGATTGAAATTAATACCCAATAATGCTTGTAAATCATTAGGGATATGCACGAGCCGTGTTAAAACCGTGCCTCCATCTACCCTAGTAATAGCAGTGCTTGTTCTATATTTGTTGCAACATTGCTCTCTCATTGATCGAGAGAAAGATATATGTATATATATATATATATATAGAAAGAGAGAGAGAGAGGGGAGAATTATCTATCTTGATTTCTTCTGTATCACACGTATTAAAAGGAAGGAAAAGATGAAATTATGGAAAAAGAGAATTTATTTTGAAATAAAAAATTTATTCATTTTGCAAAAAATGATAAAAAGTTACGGAATATTCAAAGTTCGTATCGAGAGATGTATTTCGTCCAAGAATTTTGTTCCTCTTTTACTCGTGCAACTCTTCGTTCCATTACGATTTCTCGAAAAATTTCGAGAGGAGAATAAAATCATTTTTGAGAAGTGTTTACAGTGTCTGATTTCTTTTCCTTTCTTTTTTTTTTTTTTTTTTTTTTTAAAGATCGCGAGCGTCGCTACTTATTTCGATCGACGTGTTTCCAAACGAAACATCAACACCATCGCTTGAAAACGATCTCAACAACTATGTTTTCTTGCGGATTCGAATGCAAAGACTAAAAGTTGGGCGAGGAGTCGCGCGTAGGTGCAACAGGTGGCCCATAAAGTGTGGACGTCCGTTTATCAAGAACGAACGAGTGCATTCGCATTGACTGATGGATGTTCAGGTTCATTGTGTAACCGTGCGACACAAGATTCGTACGTATCGACCTTAAATACCAAGCGTTTGAATTTCTATCGTGGACAAATTGCTTCCGCGCAGATAGATATTTGCTCGAGCATAATAATATAACAACAGGGAAGGGCGGCTTTTACCTTTACTTTTTTCATTTTTCATTTTCTTTTTTGATCATATGTGCCGACGAGGAAAAATATTTGCACGAATCCAAACCGAATAAATTACGAATTAACACAAGGAATTAGAGGATATAATGTTATAATATTTGTGAACAAAAAAAAAAAAAAAAAAAAAAGGAATTTAAACGTATTTGTGTGTTGGGCAGACGTTGGAAAAGAAATCTTAAATCGCACGAACTGTAAGTTACATCTTGGTAGATTTACAGACAAGGTTGGGTCCATCGAGACTTTGCATCATGGTTCCGAGCACGGCTCGTCCCACGACGATAGTAAAAACTTTTATGCTCCTTATAATTATGAGTAATTCACGGTAATTAACGAGGCTGCTCGAAGTCACGCTGGCAATTTTCTGAGTAATATTTCTGCGATGATAATATCGCAGTTTTCCTATTCCGTCGCTTTTCTACTCACCTTTTTTTCCTCCGCCTAATCGCGCATAAACTATTTCGTCGGTTCTTTGAAACTTCTGTGTTTCGATCCTCCTTAACTTCGTCCGTTCGTCGATAATCATTTTTGAGACACGATCCAGTTCGTATCCTGTTTTATCGATCGAGCAACCCTTGAAGACTTCGTATTCGCCCGAAATATTTTCGTTATCCAAGATTGAAAATGAATATTGATTGGTGACATTTCACGTTACGCACGATTTACTCATAATCGAGTATAATAAATGTGTAAGAGTATAATAAATGTCAAAGAGAAAAAAAAAATAGAATAATATATAATAAAAAGTGTAGAAAACGAGTATTAGCTTGTTTATTTTTAATCGAATGATGCATATATTGAACAATAAAAAAAAAATATAATGTGAAAATTACAAACATACACAAATCATAAGTCACTTATGATTGTACAAGTATAACGAATATATAGATACACCAAATTTGACAATTTTTTTAAATAATTAAAGTTTCATAGGAATGATTCTTAACGGTATAAATTGTGAATTTTTGTTACAAAGCAACAAATTTTGATTTGTCTGTACAGATTAAGGCGCGTCGAGTGATTTTTCGCATAATGGCTTGCATTATATATATATATATATTAAAATAACTTTATCAAACTTGTATAGATAAGCGTAACAATGATCGACAGATTTACTAAAATATCAAGTCGTAATCAATATCGACATTATCGTGATAGGCGACGTGCGTTATGCGTGCAACGTGTCGCGATTATCCAAATTTCAGATATATTCTCTCTCTTCTATTCCGTACGTATTTCGAATTACGAGATGCACTTGGCGGAATTGCAAGTGATTCCTCTCAGGACGCAAACTCCGTCGTGGACGCACGAGCGGCAATCTGTGGGGATCTTCTCCACGAATTTATTTTATAGTTTCTGCTGGAAATGACGTCCCGTAACGAGACATAAATTCGAAAAATCGTGGTAAACAGGGTCGTACGTAAGACGGGCGTTCTTCCGCAGTTATGCGATCTATTCGAGTTCTGCGACCGTTCGACGACAAATAACGAATGCAAACGGGGATAATGCAACGATGCAAGTATGCTTTTAACACTAAAACGTTATCTGGTATTCGAGTTATTAACTGTTTATTTTATGTACAAATAAAAGTGGTAATTGTTTATTAACAAGTTTTATGCAAAGTCAAATTTTTGCTTCATGCTTTGAATATTTTGATCCGTGTTACGTTCATTCCAAAGTAAATTGAATATCTGAAATCTAGCAATTATATTCTCTATTTCAATGAAATATATTGACTCTTGTATTAGAAGTTTTTTGTTACTAATAACAACTTCAAGTATTTTTCATTGAAAATCGATGAATGATGGATTTTAGAAAATGATAAGTTTTTAAAAAGATCTAGAAAATATTAAAAATATTTATCGAGTACCTTCTATATATCGCAAAGAATGTTAAAACTACAAATATTTATTATTATAATATATAATTATAATAAAAGATAAAAAAAAGAAAAATAGTAAAAAATTGAAAGTCCAGTTTATCACGAATAAAAGTCAATATTTTTTGTATATAATGTTTGTGTATATAATGATAAGTTTTTAAAAAGATCTAGAAAATACCAAAAATATTTATCAAACACCTTCTATACATCGCAAGGAATGTTAAAACTACAAATATTTATTATTAATTTAATAAAAGATATAAAAATAAGAAAAATAGTAAAAAATTGAAAGTCCAGTTCATCGAACAAAAGTCAATATTTTTTGTATATATATTATTATTTGCATAAAATATTATATTTTTGATTATATTTTGAAGATATGATATTTTTTAAAGGAATCATTGAGATACAGTCTCAAGATTTATCAGGAACAGATATCGTAAAAACATGTTGTCTCGTGTCTTCCGCCAAGTTTGATTCTGTCAGAAAAGATCTTACAATCTCTTTTCGTTCCTATCAAAATGAAATAAAGTTTTTGATTCAGTCGGATCATATTATTATATATATCATTATTGTTGGCAGTGATGATGATATTTGAAGTTTAATTAATGTTACGATATTTTCAATAATTAAGAGAATGTTCATTTCTTTGATTTCTTTTAAAATTTTATACAAGATATTCTATAACAGATTAATTAAAGGTATTTTCAATTATGCCATTTTCATTTTAATGTTTCTCCCATGAAAACGGTATGCGAATGCGTACTGATCTCCTCGATCAATTATGACACGAGTCTATGTTTGTTTTGTCGTTATACCTACTTATCGATTTCTCGTTAGAGAAAGGAAAAAAGACGCACTTTTGTATCTCGTTACATCGAGATACAAACGGATACTAACCATAGGATAATCATTATCGTCTTTCACTCGTTACCGTTGTTGCGAGAAATTAAATGAAAGTCGCTATTGTAGGCGACAAATTGAATCTTAATTTTGTTTAAAATATTTTTACGTTCTTGTTTCATTTCATTTTGTTGCAAGATAATAGATTTAGTAATAAGTAAAATGAAAAGAATAATCCAATGATTTTAAATGGATTTTCGAATTTAGGTTAGGTTAGGTTAAGTTAAATGAAAGATAAGATATTCGAAGATTAAAAACAAATTGGATTCAAATTATATTCGTTTAATCATATATAGCGATAACTTAATTTAATTCCGAATAATAAATAATAATATTAAAAAATAAATTGCGAATATTCGAGATAATATTCGAGATTTGTTGGAAAAATGTTAAATTTAGAAATGCAAATAAAAATAAGTTTCCTCGTTGAAAAAAATACCAATGATGAATCGAATGACGCAATTGCAATAAAATACATCCATTCGAACGACTATTAACAAGACTATCAAAGAATAATACTCTTCTATGCAAATCTAATAAAGAAAATTCTCCAATAAAGAGAATTTGTTTTCTTATTTTCCGCAGTTTCTGCTGTTCGCGCAACCACTAGCATATTTACATATTTCTTACTATCGTTCACTTTCCACGTTTAATTCGTTACATTTACAGCTTCGATCGTTCCAATATCCAATAAGATTCATTGCGAATTTACATTCTTTCGAGGCTGCATACCAATTCCACAATTCCAAACATCCAGTAGCGGTTGGTTAATTGAGAGAAGGGTCGGGACAATTTCGGTTAAACGTATCGCGACACGTCCACTTTGACGGAGACTCGTCTCCCATCTGACTCGTACCGAACAGCCTGAATTCAGTCCCCGTCGGTTGGCTTTTTCCCCCTCCCTTTACCTCTCCTCGCTCTCGATCTTTTATCTTTCTTCTTCTTTTTCTTCTTCGTTCCTTTCTCTCTCCTTCCTTTGCCCCTCCTTTTTCCACGCTATGCGCTTTTCGTGGTTTCGTCACGCTCGCATCCGCATCCACGTTCGTACGTGCGGGAATAAATACAGAGGCTAAACGGAGAGGCAGAGTATATATACACACAGAGGCGTTGCGTCGTACCAACCGACACAAAGCTAACGAATCGATGTATAGTGGAGAGTTTACGTAGGAATGGAGCGAGTGGTTGAGAGACAGAGAGAGAGACGGTGGNGGAGACCGTGGCGTGGATGTGGGGTTTGCAGGGTTGTGGGACTGTGGGGGTGGCTGCCTGTGCTGCCTGTGTGCTGCTCGGTATAAGCCAGTGCGCGTCAATAACCGTCCATCAGATGTAATAGCTCCCCGAGACACATCGGTTGCATTTAAATGGCTGCTTAGCCGACTCTGTCTCGACGCCGACGTGGATCTATGGAATTCCATCAAGCTCTACGGGATCCCTTATCGTCCTAAACCGGGTCGTCGCGTCTCGGTCGTCCAACCGACGACACCACGTTATTTTCTTTCACGCGTGCGCGCGCGCGCGCCTTCCCTTCGTCGTCGTCGTCGTCGTCGTCGTCGTCATCGTCGCCCGTACCGTCGTCTATATATATAGGGGCGCACTTTCGCGGTTTACTCTCTTGCTTTTTTCCTAGGGGAGGAACTAACTCGGCAGAGAAGACGTTGGAAGTAACTATATTTCCCGCTGATTCTTCCCAACTCTCGTAACATTTGCTCCCCGATGATGAAGGGATGCAACTCGTTTTTTCGATCGTGCCACGAATTTCTCATTAATCCTTTTTTGAACGAGATATTCGGAAACTAGATATTTTTGTTTAAAATTGTGCCGTGCAATTACACCGTGCACTCAAGCGTTTCGTAATAATTTCGGGATAAAGATAAGGAAATTAATTTACAACTGTCACATATATATATATATATATATATA
>NW_006263572.1:207482-208758 GCF_000469605.1 Apis dorsata
TATCGTTTGAATTAATTTTCGAGCAAAGTTTTTTATATAATGGGTTTATAGCAATTGAGTAAACGTATAGGGAAAAAAAAAAGAGAGAGAATATTGGTATCCATACATATTAAACGAATGGTTGTTATGACATTCTATATATATATATTGTCGCACTACACATATTCAAAATTCCTTCGTTTCTTCGCATTCTTTATTTATATTAAGTTTTAAAATAAATTTTTTTTTCAATAACTCCTTATTAATAATAAACGAGCAAGCGTATCTTTATTCATGTAAGCCAAATACAATATTATATCTATTATGCATACCATGAGATCGAGATATCTTTAACAACAAAAGAGTTAATTTTACTCATAGCATAACGAAGATAAGATTCGTGACAAACAGGATAATATTCGGGGAACGATTAGAAAGATTTTATTAGGGTAATTCGGTTGGAGTCGACTTGGCTCGTGATCGGACCCGTCACGAACTTGCGAGGAAACGGGGGTAACGAGCGCGGCTGAAATCCGCTGACGCCGAGTTTTCTCGATTGGTTCCATTCGCGAGCCGAACGTGCTCGTCACAACACACTCCCTTCCGAATTTTCACACCTATCCTTTCCATTCCTCCCGTCCTCTTATCCACCCGTTTCGACGTTACTCTTAAACACGCTTTTTCATTACTCTTATCTCTCCTCATCGATCGATCGCCCTTGCGTCAAAGAATCTCTCCTCCTCTTACATTACCGCACGATCATTCATCCTGCATGAAATATTAGATTAGATATTAGATAAAATGTTGAAGAATTGAAGAGATATTATTTGATGGAATAAAATATCACGCGCATATTACGGCAATGTAACCGAGGAGGAAGCGAGTTAAAAGCGATCGACGTCGAAATTTCACGAGGAGAGGCGTCCGTTTTACCGATATTTCGATAACTTCCTCCCGCAACGTTGCGTCGCGCACTCCATCTTCCCTCTAAGGTCCCTCTTAGCCGTAGACTTAATCCCTCGCGGGCGTCGCTCGTTTCGGCCGCGGGCGCGGCGGCATCGGGTGCGGAGTAGGCGAAGCCGACTAGGTGGTGGAGTCGGTGGTGGTGGTTTAGGGTGCGGGGAGGGGTTGCGAGGGGGAAGCTACAGGCAAAAGGATCTGCATGGCGGCTCTACCGCGTCGCAAATCACTTAAACTGCGGCTGGTGGAGCTACGCGAGGGCAAGCTCGGCTCTCTGGGAAGGAGCGTGGGGGTAGGGGTTGGATAGTCGAGGGTGCGGAGGATAGAGAAGGCGAGC
>NW_006263572.1:209006-211747 GCF_000469605.1 Apis dorsata
GGCAGGGGAGAGGAGATGGAAGTAGGGGGTGGAGGGTGATTATAAGACCGCTCGGGGTTGCTGGCTAGCGAGGTAGTACCATCCGTTATGACTATAAATCTAAGATAACAATAACGTCCTCCCTCACTCCTGAGCTTCGTTCGCTTCTCTCTATCTCCCCATCTCTCTCTCTCCTGCCTCACCTTCCACCACTGTACACCGGAATATATCTCGCTCTCCGTCCTCCACACACCCCTCCTTCTCCCTGCTCCCCCCTCCCTCTCCTTTCAAACTCGTCTCTCTTTATGTCCGTCCTTGCGATTCCTCGCCACTCGTTCACCCTATCTATACCGCCGGTGTCTAAACCCCACCGCTCCGCGGCGACCGTTTGTCCGACCAGCATTAGCGCTTTGCGGTTGCTCGCGAGCCGCTCTCTACGCGCGGTGTCGTTCCACGCACGTGTCCCACCAATGCTTGCTCCGCGGTATGGTATGGGCCGTACATACATCGGTGACGTAAACGGTCTCGAATACGCGTATAAACCGTGTCTACTTATAGTAGCCGGGCGAGGGGCGCGCCACACGCGTTGGAAAAACACACGAAGGGGAGGGGGGGAAAGTAGGCGCGTTTATCTTTTCGTGAACGCAGTTCGAAATTCGTCGATGCTATTTATCATCAACTGCACGATAATTGTTACACTGTTTATCTCGCCCGTCACGCGAGATAAATTTCGTAGAATTTTGATTTTCGAAACGTTCATCGGGTTTAATCTTATTTATCCGAGTTGAGTTATCTGATCGATCTTATATATAATCTTGGTGTTAATGATCAATAGATTGAATTGATAATTATTATTGAAGCAATACTCTTCCAAATTCTAAAATTTTGCCCAAACTGTTGGTTCTTGTATAGTTTACGAGAATCTTATTACTATATATCAATCTCTATTAACAATCTCAAATAATCGCGAATCAACGGTAAGCAGAGTATTAATCTTTGACTTCGATATTTACGTATAGAACAAACGAATTCTCCTTTGCCATTCCCGAATAGATGGACGGATCGACGAGAATCCGTGGGAAAATTTCGATCTTGGCTCGAGTCGCGTATGTTTTCGCACGCGCGTTAAGCTCCTCGAAATTGATGCGCGCTGTACGCGGTGGACGCGCGCACTTGTGCGGTACACCTGTGAATTTATCGATATTAGTTGGAACACGGCCGGTACAGCTGGCGCTAACCAAATGAAACCGAAGCCGGACCATTATTCGGCCCGGCGGAAAGTTGGCAGAAATGGAGAGACGAGCGGAAAGACGTTTCTCCTTTCCCCCTCCCCTGTTTTTTTTCCTGATCTCTCCCCTCCGTACGTTAGACAAGCGACCGTTTGCCGCGCATCGTTTAACCAGGCGATGGTGGCGGTGGTGGGGGATTGGGTGGTAGTGGTGGTGGGAGTAGGCGCAGCGAGATAACAGTTTGGCTTTAACGTTTGTATCCGGTCCGCTTTTAATTGGGCTTAATGCCGTAAACAGCGTGCGCGTTAATGAAAAGTACCTCGACGCGGCATTACTATTCGGTACATTAAGTCGCGAAATGAAATTCACAATCGATGACCACGCCGGGCCATCGGCGAAAGAGTAATAATGCATCTGCGATAAATATGTATACGAGTTTATCGTAATAATGAGTTCACCGATTCTCCTGGAACAGAGGAGCGTGGATAGGATGATGCGAGCGGACGCCGCGGCGGCGGTGGCTTGTCTCCGATACTCCACGTGTAACAGGGATGGAGAAGAGTGGGGGGAAGGGAGAAAGGGAGAAACAGAGAGAAGGAAAGCTGATATAACTGCGCGCGTATGTGCGTGCAGGGAGGAGCGGGTTGGGGAGAGGAGCGTGTGGCAGTGCCAGCGGAGGCAGCGACAGCGAAGGTAGGGGCGGCTAAAGTTGGTTATTTTATTGGAAATTTTGGAGCGAGTCCGCGCTCGAATTTGTGAATCGCAACTGTTCGATTGCTTTCAAAGGTAAATTAATATCGCGCCATGAACACGTGCCCATCCGATGCACTGATGAGCTTAATGAGAACGGAAGTAAAGAGCCGTGGTTAAATGTTACTTTGATCAGCAACTAATTGGACTCCCGGGCAAAACACTAGTAATTGTCGATGAGCTCGTAAAGCCATTCGACGAGCACAATTCGTCGAACCCGGTTTCGATGCAACCTGTATCCGATAACTTGCGATATCATGCACGATGCGATTGATCTTTGCTGAATCTCGAGGCGATTCGCCGCTATCCCATCATTCGTTCCATTTGAACAGATGTCGATTCGCGTCCTTTTGGAAAAAGGAAAGAAAGGATATATACGTACGTACGATATTACGTATATTCTGTAGCTTCTACGATAAACCAGTTCTCGCAGAGAAGAGTGTACAACGCTGCTCGCAACGTATCCGTCCAGTAGCAATAAAGGAAATCGAGGAATGAAAAGCCGTTTCGGTACATCTGCCGCTGCGTCGTCCATCACTTGCACAACGGGGCTAGCTAATACACGTATAATTACTCCCTCCTAAGATTTATTTTAACTAGCCCCTATATCTTCCTTCCTCCTAACGAGCGTGACTCCGATTTACCTCAAATCGCTCCCTCATCCCCTCTTCTCTCCCTCTCTCTTACGGTCTCCAGCAACAAGAACTAACTAACGTTTATCCTCGAATGAAAAATAGGCAAATAGAAAATAAATTCTGTCTCTGTCTATATATATATATATAT
>NW_006263572.1:211988-212717 GCF_000469605.1 Apis dorsata
AGTTGATTGGGAATAATACTCGTGGCTCTTGACTCGATCGCCCCATTAACTCGTTCATCCAACGTCGCGGCGTTGTCTCACACCCCATAAGCCGGCAGTAAATCAGCTCTAGCCGCCCGTCTTACCTCCCCCGCGTCCCCCCGTCGGTTGGGAAACGACGGCGGCAAACCCCGGAAACTCAAGCCAAACGTACAAACGTAGTGTAGCTGGGGGAAGGAGGACTGAGGAGGAGGAGGGGGCGGTCGTGCCAACGATGCCGACAGTGTCGGTGTAAGATCGCACGCGAATCCATAATCGCTGTAAACCCAAGGACTTAGGCGGATGAAACCGCGGATCCTCTCTCTATCGCGTAAGCGCGCTGCTACACGTAACACGTAACACGTACACGTACACGTTTAAAGACGCTTCAAGGGTTGGCTTCATTCACCGGTGGCCTGGCAATCTGTATTAGCTTTCCCTGTGCACCCCGAAACGGCGGAGGACGGTACGTAGAGGGAAGGAGGAGGGGAGAGTTGGTGGTCGCCTCTAGCCTAAATCTATATTTCTACCTCCCATAACCCGTATCTGTTCATCTGCTACCAGCGGAGCTCGTACTACTACCACAACCATCGCCAACGGTGCTGGTCGTAGTAGAGAAACGGTTTCGCGCAACCTTTCCCCCCTTCCTCCTCCTCCTCCTCCTCCCCATGGTGGTATCCCTCTTGTTCTATCGCGCTCCTCACCCATCTC
>NW_006263572.1:213325-226553 GCF_000469605.1 Apis dorsata
CGGATAAGGTGTCTCTTGCTCGTTCGTATTACGAGACGAAAGCGAGGAAGGAATAGGGAAGGGAGAGGGTAACGAAAGGCGCGAATCCTATCCATATACCGTCGATATCCGATTAAGGTTCCGTTTTTATACACGATTAACGTATTATATGTAACGTGTATCGATGATGAAATCGGTGTTCTCGGTTCAATTTCGATTCCAATTTCTTTACGGGGTGGTTGTGTATACAGGATGTTGCAAAAAAATATTATCTTTCTGATCTTGATGATTTTTTTAATAGTAGCAGTGAAGATTTTAGGTTAATTTTAAGTTGCTTTTTATTAAAAGTTATTTAGCAACGAAAATATTTTTTTTTTTTGAAACAGGTTAGATTAAATTAGTTTTAAGAAAGCCTAAATTCAATAGAAACCATTGAATAGGTTAAGTAACTTTTTTTTTTATTTTTAAATTTTATGAATTGAGTTAATCTTAGGATTTTTGTTTAATTTTTGGTTTATATTGAATTTCGATTACGTTAAGTTAATAAACAAAGATATTCAGTATGATGATTTTGATTATATATTAAAAAATTATCGAAATCGAATTTTATTCTTTAAATTCTTTGACACCGAAAAATGATTTTTTTCGCAATATGTGAACTGAGAGAATGATTCAGAAGTACATTAGTTCAAGATTGTGAACGCAATATTATTAATAGAAATATAGAATTTATAGATATATATAAGTTTCATTTAACAATATATTAATGCAATTATATATTTTATATATAATTTTTAATACTTTTTACTTTCTCTTTGTTAATTTCAATAATAATTTTCTTGAATTAACTTATTTCTAAATCGATTCTTTTGTTATATTCAACATGCTGCAATACATACTTTTATCATTCACGATATCGAATGATTGTCAAAAGAATTGATGGAATATTTTTTGATGAATACAGTAGAATCTCTAATAATTCGAAAACCTATTATCCGATCGTTCTAATATACAGAACTAATTATTCGAACATTATATTTTATTATTACATTATATTAATTCAAATTATCACAATAAACAAGAAGACTAAAATAACACGAATATAAAATAATGATGATTAAAATATACCCTAAAATATATTTTTCGAAAAATATTTGTCTTTTCTTTAACACGATTCGAGAAACAATTAATTTATTCATCATTCTTCTTGAAATATATTATAACAATTACGAAAAAAAGACAAATACTTTTCTATGCGAAAAATCTTTTGATCGATCATGCCATTATTATGATTATTATTATATAAAAAATTTTGCTATTAGTTCTTAAAATCCTTCTTTTTTTAAAATTCTTCTTTTCTCACATAGAAAATGGAAAACAATGTTTCTACGATTCGAAATCAACGACGTCGCGTTCGCTTTTAAATGTACGGATAATCGATACGTTAAAAACGTCTTTCTTCGACGAACGCGGTGATTTCACAGAGGCGAGCGTAAAAAGCAACTCTCCGTCCGTCGCCGTTTCGATTTGTTCCCCGAAAGGAAAGTTCTAAGCAGGCGTATCGTGTATATGGAACAGCCCCGGTTACGCGTTTCGTACAATCGTAGGAAGCATCCGACTAAATTGAAAGTTCCGTCTGAGAGGGAAATACATTTGTAAATGAAACAGTCATGAACGTATGCCCTGGCAGCCTGCGGCTATTCAATCTAACCGGGGTACAAAGCTAATAGAAATTCTACGTCTCTCGCATAAAGGAAACCGTGAAATAAAATCGAATGTGTACCCCCTTGCACGGATTACCAATAAGTTGAGCGTCCGTTGGACGTTTCACCCAAGACCGGCATCTGCGAAATCAACTTTTGATTCTCGGCTTCTTTCCACGCCGTTTTTCCTCGCCAATAATCCGAACTCGAAAGTGGCTTGAAAATGTAACGCTGGCTTCGAAAATGACGATTGATCGAAGTGATCATTCGAAGAATGAAATAACGAACGATTGATAATGGGATACGAATATAGAAATATCGTTTTTATCTCTTGGTACAGGAAGTATATCTCAATAAATAAATAAAAAAAATAAATGAAAATGTATGAAATGTGAATATTATAGAATTTATTTAAGAACTTTTCATCGTTTTATTTTGTCTAAATAAAGGCAAAGATGAATAAATACAATTTGTAAAATTTGGATATTTATAGGAGATAATGTGTATTTTTTGAAAAAAGTATAAATAAATTATGAAAATATTAAGTTGTTAATAAAAAAGTTTAATTGTACAAACATAATAGATAAAATTATTTCGTTATGCAATAACGGCATATGTATAAATTGTATTTAATTTTCATGGACTTATAATTGATATAATTCGTTTTTAAAATCTTCGGAGAATTTGAATTATATTGCTATTAATTAAATTATATTTTATATATTTCTTATACACCAATTTTACTTTTTCTTATTATCATAAAAAACAAAAATATTTGAAATTTTCAACAATTATTACAGCAAAGTAAGTTTTAATCATACTATTCGAAGTATAATTATTACCAAAACTATTAATAATATGTATAAGTTAAAACTTTGATGTCTCATATTTCTATATTCGTATCTTTGTGTTCGAAATGTTAAACGACATAAAGAGAAAGTGGAAAATAAGTATAAGCATGCTGGATGATTCATTATATGAAGCCTAGATTTCGTTAATTCGAAATTTATCTTAAAAGGATTGAAGCATACGGAAATATAATACAAAAGCAACGAATGATATGAGAAGAAAACAAAGATAGAGGAGGGGAGGAGGGGGGAAGGAGAGGGCGGGAGGGAATCTAAGTAGACGAAAGACGCGGTGCATCTAGGCTTGAGAAACGAGGGAGGAGAGACGAAAAGAGCAAGGAGAGTAACGTTTTCCTGGCCGTGACACTGCTACGACGACGCTTGGTTCCCGAGCATTTTACCCTCGCTGTCGGTGACATATTTCTTGATTTTCAGAACAATACGGCTATAAAGCAACGAAGGCGTGTAAGAGTTGCGTGGTCAGTAAAAAATATATTTATCTGTTGTGTACGGTGAATAGCGAAAAGTAACGAGATCAATCGCTTAATTCGAAATGCGTATCGTCGTACTTAAATATCCATAAGTAGGTGAAATTTTCAATTTCGCGAGAACAAGATAATGTAATTTAGAACAACACTTGTCAATTGTCTGAAAAGGCTGATCGAAATATTTTCAATAGTGTTAGCGAGTTAAATATTTACAAAAAGATATTAGTCTGTTTATTTATTTCGATAATTTTTTAATGAAAATCATGTCAAGATCATTCTGAATGTCATTTTGAATCAATTTTATTTGATGGTCAATAGTTATTCGTCAAAAATTATTAACCTAACCTAATTTTTGCATCAAGCGAGTCCGATAATAAATTTTTGATTGATATCAAGTAATTTGTGTTCATTCTGAGTTTAATTTCATCTCAATCAAAATTAAGTAAAAATTCATTTAACTGTTAGCTGATTTGATGAGTTTAGACTATCATTGAACCATCAATAAACTTGAATAAAATTAAAAGCTGACTTAACCTGACTTAACATAAACTGTTTCAAAGAAATATTTTTATTAATAACTTTTTAACAACGATCGTCAATTAAAATTTTTGACAACACTATTTAGGATGATAACTTTAACAACATATTAAAAAATTATCAAGCTAACAGCTGATACTTTTTTGTAAATGTTCTAACAATTCGCAGTAGTTAGTAATTTGATAAAAAATGAAAAAATTGATTAATTGAAAAAAAATTTGAAACGATAACTTTCTACTCGATTTAGAAAAATACGAGATCGCGTCCGTTTTTCTGTTCATTTTCCGTTGATAAAAACAATAAGGAGACCGTGTTGTTTAAACGATGTTGGATGTGAGAAAAGAGAAAGATCGGTAGAACGGAAAATATTGGCACGAGAAAAAGAGAGAGAAGCAAGAAAGGGAGAACGACAGACGTTTATTCCTGGCCAGACTGCGGACGATTCCAGCAATAAGAGGCTTCTGGTGGCGAAGGGATGAATCGGCGGGAGATGATTATTTCGTGGCTCACCGGGATTGAATCCGCGTTGAAGAGTGCTCGACATGGTGCGGTCAGGCCAGTCTTGCGAGAACGGAAGATCGTCGATTCGGTCTTTCATCGGACGCGTCTTTCCAATATCGTCTCCAACGATGTTCCGATCAACAAACCGTTACCGCCATCACTGCCATTGACACTCTTTTGCCAGTCGTATTTGCTCAACGACGACTATGTCCATCTCGTGGACAAACTTTGAATTGTTTTTTCATCGTATAATTGTATCGAGTCACGTGATACGATTTTTTACCGATAGAGCCTATTTCATTTTCCAACGCAGAGTCGATAAAAAAGACGAGAAAAAAGATTGTGATGAATAATAATATGAGAAAATATTATAACTATCTCTGTTGTCCCACCGCTTAAAATATCAATATTATTAAGGGAATTTAATCGTAACGAGAAATCGTGTTCCCGCTCGTTGGCACGAAGCAGTCTGTAAGATCGAGAGACACGGTACGATTCTATTTAGCGGTGCGTCGTTTGACGGGGTTTATTGGGGGTGCAACAGGTCGGGTTAGAGTAGAGTGTGTTCTCTCACCACCATCATTAGTCAACGTCACCACCCGAGTCGCTATCTCTCTCTCTCTCTCTCACTCTCTCTCTCCCATGTTTCTCACGCGCGCTTGTTACCTATCTTCTTCTTCGTCCGTACCTCTATCTACCTGGTTGACTGGCTGACTGGCTGGCTGGTTGGTTGACTGCTTATCTACCCTTTCCTGTATGTATCGTTGGCATATCGTCAAGCATTAAATCGCTCAATACACACCTATGTCATATGGCTTTCGAAAAAAAAAAACGTACACCTAATTATTTCTTACCGTTTGTTTATTGAAAAAAAAAAACGAAATACAAAGTACAATGTGTAAAAAGACGAAGATATTTAAAGATATTTTTGAAATACGAAATATCGTATACCGCGAAAGAAGAAGCAAGTATCGGAACAGTGTCGCTGTAGTGGTGGAATCGTTAAGCTGTATCGCAAGCGTAGTCGCGCTTGAATACCGGTAACAAAACGAAGCAGCCGGCCTTTCCTTCGTGTCGGATCGCGTAATCCGGCAGGATCATCCCATTGTTGTTAGCCCGCGTGTGGATAGGAGCTTTGTAGTTTCACGAGCAGAAGCCACGTTGCTGCACCTTTTCCCTACCTTCCGCTATTTCCTCTTTCTCCCGTTCTAACCGAGGCGAGGGGGGACGGGGAGGNNNNGCAGAGGAGGAAGGGAGGGGCGTTCTCTCTGTCTCAGCAAGTATAAGCTCTTTCCAACAAATCCACCAGCTCGTTTAGTGCCGCACCAAGGATTAGCGGAAAAGCCTTCTTCTTGCGTCGCGTAACGCGCCTGACCGCGCTTACGGTGCACGGGTTGCAACGTGCGCACGTGCTCTTCTCTACCATGCGAGTATCGTTTCCTCTCCTCGCGCGTACATACATTCCGTAGATCTATTCGGTCAGTGGTGGTATAACTTTGGCGAGTTATACTTTGCCTCGTAAAGGGGTTGGTAAAGCGACACGTGTAAGAGGAACACGCGGCGATACGGGTTCGAGATGTCGAGTACCAGTAACGCGCTTCAACTGACCACGAATCGAGCCGGCTACGGGAAGGTTGAAAGCCGCTGTCAACGTCTCTCAGTGGGCAGCGCTGTCTAGTTTGTAAACCTTGTTATCAACCACCGGCCATTAGGGGTCCAAGGCGACAAAATGCCGAGCAAAGTGCCATCTTTCCTAAACAATTACGGTTCACGTTGTCGATGATGCTAGGCGCGCGCGCCCCCGGACCTTCCTTACCCGCTTGCTTGAATTATCAACGTGGAGCGATTAACGACTCGAATCGTGCGTGTCAGAATAACGCTTCCTCCTTTCTTTTTTTTTTCTTTTTTCTTTTTTCTTTTTCTCGCACCCGTGGAAGGGGATTAAAAAGGCGTTTAAAAGAATGCCGATGTTAAAAGCACGAACGAACCGCGTGCCGATTTAACGCGCGGAGAAGAGGGAAAGTACTGGAAAGTGTATGTGGCGAAGAAAAATCGAGAAAGCCTGTGTAGCCTTCCACGAGAGTGAGAGAGAGAGAGAGAGAGATACGACGCTTCGTTTAATTTTATCGTTTTGCAGATCGATCCGAAATATCGACTCGATTCAGGCCGTTCCCCCTTTTATCCGTATTTAGGAGTCGAATCGCGGAAGGATGNGAGCCGCTGTTGTTTTCGCATTAAAAAAAAATTGGTAAAGTGGAAGTACAAATCATGGAACGAGTACCGGTTATTTGGAAATGTTGAACCGACTAAAAGAGAGGGGTATAAACGGGTGGCTGGTGGGATCGTGGGAGGAGGTGGGGCTGCCGGNGTACGACCAAGCTTTTCCCGATATTTCCTCCCTTTTTCTTTTTTCTCTTCCCTGTCTCTTTCTCTCCCTCCCTCCCTCCCTCGCTCCTCTCCTAATGAATTTAATCGAAAGTCATTCGATTCTTTCTCTTTCCCCCTTCCTCTTCCCCTCCCCCTCCTCCCCACGTAAAGATTTCTTCGTTCCATCGTCCCGTGTTCCGCAAATTTTTCCCAAGAGTTTTCAAAAGGGGGAAGAGGGTTAAACGGGGCACGTACTACGATTCTTTACGTTTCGACGGCGGTTAGTGGCGTCGAAGGAAAAATAAAATAACCGGATGTCGAACGTCAGTTTCGATCGAAAACTCGTGCAACAACCGTTCTGGCCACCGGTGACTGGCCATCGGCCGACAGCCGACACCCGATACCGGACACCCGACCACCCCTCCGAACTGGTACTGGTACTGGTACTGGTAGCCAGTATCCCAGAACGGTGCACCACCACCACCGCCACCGTCACCGCCACCGCCACTCTCCCCCTCCCTCCTACCTTTCGCGAATAGTTCGCTGGTATAATATGCGGTGTTGGAGATGATTTATAGGCGCGTGATATTTCTCGATACAATGGCAGCGTTGGCGGTGNGTTGCGGAGACAGTACGGAAAAGGTACGCAGGGGGTTGGGGAGGGAGGTCGCGCGATACATCGAAGGTGGGGGAGAGCGGAAAGAGAAAGGGTGGTTTCAAGCTGAGAAGTTGGCATTATACACGTCGTACTACGTGGAAACGAATGTCCGCGTTTCTTGCGGCTGTAGACTCTATCACGCCTCTCCATGCACCAACCTCTCCGCTTCGAATCGTCAGGGAGGGTGGGGGGTGTGTAACGGCGAAAGAGGGAGTCTGTTCACTTATCTCGCAGCCCGTAAATAATAAAAATATAGACATTACGCGACCGTATATCAAGCCGAGAGTGTTTGGTTCGTTTTACGTTTAAGATAAATTTCACGTGCCGCGACGTCGTCCTCCCGAACCTCGCCCGAGGGAACGAATTAGAAGAGAGAAACGAATGGAAAAACGAGCAATCTCGTTTCTTCCTCCTATATACGCTGTTATTCCTTTCGCCCCGGTAATCGCCTCGCGTTTCACGCGCCTGAACACGAGAAGAATTCTGTGGGAAAAAGGGAGGGCGAAGGTTTGAAATTGGAAACTTTCAATCGGCAATTACGAAGAAGAAAGGGATCGATTTGGAAGAATTATTCCTCTATAATTAGCCAGTGCATCACAGATTATCACGATACAATATAATTCGTATTATTAGCGATATAATATGAAAGGATGTTTATAGGAATCGATGGATGATCCGTGTAAATGATATACGATTACATCTGAAAGAAATAAATTTGAATGTATCGTGATATAAGTTACGAGGCCTTAAGGAATATAATACGGGTTAGGGTATGTGTGGAGGAACTGCTCGGTACACTGTTACACGGTTAAAAGTGAAAATCGTCGAGATGTCCGCGCGCCCGTGAATGGTAATGGTAAAGGGAAAGGCAAAGGCATCGGCACTCCCAAGCCGCTTTATAAACTATTCCTGTTGTCTCCTTGGGTATTATTCCGAGTGGTGATTTATAGGCTCCATTAATTAACGGGAGCGCCTTTATTCGGACGAAAGGGATGGACCTATTGCTCACCGGTTAGACGCCAATTCAGTGCCATTGTTCTTGCGTCGTTTGCACACGTACGCACGCACACGAGCGCGGTCTCGGAAGCGGAGCGTACGACGAATACGACGATAATTTTTCGCCGGTGAAATAAAGTCGGGAAAAGCGCGAGGCGGCCGGAGAAAAGGCCGGTTGAAGAGGGCAAAACGAAGGAAGGGGGAAGAATAGAGAAAGTCCGAAGTGGGCGTGCTCGCAAACACCGTCGAGAAATTATTTTTCCAACGGCGAAACACCGTCACCTTGTCCCCCCCTTCCCCCCTCCCTTCTGTCCAGCCGAGCCAACGATCGAGAGGCTCGGCGCGAGGGGCTCACTCCTCACTCCCCAACCTTTTCCTGTCCGTCATCGTGTTTCAACACAGTTGCTTTAAGTAGAGGAAATTAGACGAAACCTAGGTAGATTAGTAAATAAACATGTCCTTGAAATTAGACACTGAGTAAAAGCAAAGAAGTTGAAGGAGATATAATGATATAGTGATATAGTGACTTTTTAACGAATTTTTGCTCAAAATCTGATTTATTTGGAATTAAAAAGAATCTAAATTGATGCTAAGAATTAAAGAGGAATTAAAAATGATCGATTGATCATTCTACTTCGACGAGAAAAACTGTTCCCGTCGTGTTGCGTAAAACAAATTTTATTACTTTGTACTTTTTCAATCCGATTTTCCTTAAATTAATTTTACCAACATTTTTAATTGGTTGGAACGAAGCATTATTGTCTCATAAAAGGTAACTTTGCTAATAGTCGACGATCTCTTTTTCCAACGATTCCAATTCCATTGATCGAAGAGATAGATCGAGATTGGGTTGGAAAGTTTGGAAACGCGCGAATACGAGCGCCGCTTGTCTTTAACGTGGCCCGGCCACGATGCCGAGATAGCGCTATCTCGTAACTCGTCCATCATTTTTCCGTCAACGGGTGTTGCACGCGCCCCACGTATCAGCCGATATAATGATAGCTCGGTGAAATTTTCCGCGCATTATTCGAGACGTAACACGTGCTCGTTGTAGCGCGTAATTCGTCCGGATCGGTGGTTGACAGGTGACAGGTGTGACGCGGGTCAGCGCGTGACATCTGTCAACTGTGAATGTTTCAAGCGACGACGGTGACGTCCGTGCCGCGCTGAATGCAGGCTGACGTTGTTATCGCGTTCACGCTACCGGTCGATCTAATGAGCTTGGACGCGCGAGAGGGGACGGCCGAGGAAGAAAACGTTTTCGAGTCGAGGATCGATTGGGAAAAATTCGTCGTGACGAAGGGGCCGTCGAACGAGAGAAGAGGCGAAGATGAAGAACACGCGTTTTGAGTTTGTATTTACATATACGTACACGCTTGGATTCGAATATAAATACTTCTCGACGATTCGAAGCGACGACGAGTCGCAAAGGATATAGTTTGTTGGCAGAGTCTCGTAAAGTCTCTGCTCGCGCCCATATAGTATAGAGGCATGTAGAGTAGATCGCGAGGCGTGAATAGAAAGAGCGTGGAAAGGCAGGTGGAAGGAGGGGTGAAGGGGTGAATCGAAAGAGAGGCGAAGAGTGGGAGCAGGGGGAGGGGAGGCGAAAGAACGAGAGAGTCGTTATTTGTCACGGTAAGCGGCCTTTCTCGCAGTATTATTTCCCGCAAAGTGTTATTAACTGCTCTCATATTTCGCCTTTTTCTCTACCGGCCGCTTGTTTCTCTTTTTTTTTTTTCCCCTCCTTCTCTTCCTCCTCCTCCTCCTCCCGCCCCCCTCCTTTTCGTCCTGTCCCGCTGCTCCCTTTTTTTGTTTTTAATCGTTAATAGCGCCCGTTCATTTCGGCGCTTAACCACGGCTGTCACACGTAGTTATTTAGCTGAAATATCAGCGGTAGAAACATTATGGTTTTCAACGAATGCGAAAACAGAAAGGTTGCACGGGCATGGAAAACGGGCCGGGATAAAACGCAAGATAAAACGTAGAATAACTCTATTCCATGTATATAGGATGTGGATGTGTATAGGGGAACAACCGCTTCATTTTCGAATATACACGGTTCGATTTTTTTTTTTCTTTTTTTTCTTTTTTTGTCTTTTTTTTTTATTACACGTATTTTTGGGAATTTTTATCGGAGATCTCGGAAGATGGGCGATCGAAAAAGAAGGGGACGGAGATAAATTCGAATCGATACACACGCACATACACTTTCCATAATCGCGAAGGAGGTGTAGGGTAGGAAGCAGGTGCGAGAGAGGTCGAGCGAGAAGAGTGAAAGAAGAAGAGAGAGAGAGAGAGAGGAAGGTAAGCTGATAAAGCGAAAAGAGAGGTGGTTTCTGGCTACGGATAGTCGCAAATCACTTTAACTGCGCGTGGAACAGTTTGGAGCCGCTAATGGCGTCAAGTGTCTCGGATACACCATGGCGCTTTTGGGTTTTGGGACGACAGTTTCTACCGAAAAGACGACCGAGGGATACCAAGATGCTCTGAAAATTAACGTGGATATAATGGTGGAAGGATCGAAAGAGGAAAAAAGGGAAACTATTTTTAACCACACTTCGATTTCGACAGAATTAAAAGTAATCTGAATTATTGCTCGAAAGGCATCATACAATAATCACGGAGATGTTACGTGCATTTTTTTTTCTTTTAATTCGATACAAGGAGCGCAGTTCGAGAAAATCAAAATCGTCTAAAATTATCATAGAGGAGATCGTATCGTTTCGAGAATTCGAATCTGGTTCATTGCTCGAGCTATTACACGCATTTTTCTAATTCCAGTATAGTACATATTTGATAAAATTTCTGCAACACGATTCAAAATCCATTACGGAGAGGAACAAAGGAAGATGGTCCAAATCAAGAATATCGCATCACTCGATATTTACAGAGATACATCTTTCTTTGTGCGTTTGTAACGTAATTATTGCAAGATTGGAGAATTCGCGCGCTATTGTTCCACCGCATGGGCATTTATGCCAGCAAAAAGGAAGCGGCTATAAAAATATTCCGCCACCACGTTGTGTGCGGGAGGGGTAGGTGGAGGATAAGGGGTGGCCAACGTAGCGAGCTGAAATCGACATGACCGGTCGGCACAAAATTTATTTATTATTTTTGTCGTGCAATTTTGTATCGTGCCCAACTGCGGTGAAATTAAATTATTATTTTGCCGGTATAAATCATCGGTTCGTTGAGTAGGCGGGGTGAAAACAGGGAGGGGAGGGGAGGGGGGGGAAGAGGGGCAGAAAAGGAGGGATATGGATTCGATATGGAGGTGAGTGAGCGAGAGGGGAACGGGTAAGTGTACGAGAGGGGCGAGAGGGAGGGGGAGGGGGCCAGAGAGAGAGAAAGAGAGAGAGAACATCCGTTCGCTTTAAATCCCCGCAAATGAATATTTATATTTTCCATTGAATTACTCTTTCGGGGCGGCATAATACGCGTGAAATTGAAATATATTCGATAAATTATTTTATCGAGTAGCGGCACGACTAATCGGTGCTGTATACCGCGTAAAATTTTGATATTGTCGGTAAGAATCCAACATTTCGGAGATCGGATCGGGGTTAAGCATCGTGATTTCTCGCGTGAGTTTGAAAAAAAAAACACACACACACACACGTATTGAATATAGAAATTTCACGTAAATTTAGCATTATATATGCTGATGGACGACTATAGTTGACAACTGATAATGTAATTTGGATACATATTTGGATTCAAGAAAAAGTTGAATTCGTACGACAGACAATCATCGTGCTACAATAACTAACTTAACCTATATCTACAAATGATCATGTACTTAGAAATATGTATAATTTAAACGTGTTTATAAGAAAAATTAATATTGATTGATTAACCTAACCTAACTTATATAAATAATGGTATACATAATACACTTATCACATGTATTTACACGTGTGCATAACTTAACCTAACTTAACCTATATCTACAAATGACAGTTTGCATAATACATACGTATAATTTAAACGTGTGTGTAAGAAAAAGTAATTGATATATTAACCTAACCTATATAAATGATAGTGTACATAATACACTTGGCATAATAATTAAATATATATAAAAAATGTTCGATTGAATTAACACGACGAATTTATAAGAAAGTTATCTCAAGTTTGTATAACCTATCCTTTTCGATTTGGAAGGATGCATAAAGAATCGTGCGGTGTGATATATCGCTATGATATGATTTTGTTTTCTTTTTTTTTTTTTTTTTTTCCCCCGATGGCGGTTGGCTAGAACGCGACGAATCGCGTTCGCTCTCTCGCGAAACAATCGCAATGCGGTTCGATCGACGTTTATACGCGCGAGAATGATTGCAGTTCGTAACTCCGTGTAAAAGCCCATTTCGCGATTTCGTAATTCGAAATAATTATTGGTGCGCATTGCGACGGCCATTATCGCGGACAAACAGTTTTATATCGTAAACAGACGCCATTAACAAAGAAGAATTGTTCGGTGGTTTCGATGTGCTCAGCAACAAAAGCACGGTCAGATTACACGTACCACCGATGTAACTGTCGTAATAACGAACTGCGTGGATTAATTTCGCAACAAGCATTGCGGTTCGCAAAATCCACAGTTTAATCTGTAGTCACCGTTACCGCGGTGAGACAATCGGGCACGCTGCGATTCGTTCGCAACCCATCACCGTCCTTCGTCCTTCGTTCTTTCTCGTTTGTCATCCGTCGTTCGCCGTTTATCGTTTCATCGTCCTTGGACAGGTTGGCTGGACGCGTAAACGACGCTTCGCACTTCTTCACATCGCACGTATGTAACAATCGTACGAAATGTGTTAAACCTTTTTTAGAATCGTGTTTTAACCCTTTTTCATTTGCTCCTGTTTTTTCTACCGAGTAAAATAAAAATCTAAGAAAATTTATACGACATCTCTAAATTAAAATAATCGATTAATTATTATATTATATTAGCTATAACGATCTTCGTGTTACGCAGCAAGGATTAAATATATAGTTTTATAAATAAAAACGTATATTTGAAATTATCGTATGTACATGAAAACAGTCACACGCAGGGGTATAAAGATTCGTAATTGGTCGAGATTACGATAAGAAATATATGCAGAGTATATAAGAGTTGTTCGTTATTCACGTATGATTTATTTTTTTTTT
>NW_006263572.1:226640-232408 GCF_000469605.1 Apis dorsata
AGAGAGGAAGAGAGGAGAGGGAGATGAAACGGAAGAGAAAGAGGAGAGTAAGATGAGTTAAGCGTTTAATAAGCTTAATCACGCGACAGATCTGTGAGATACAACTTGCTTCGCCTCCGTAGCGAGGCTGTAGCCAACCAGCAACCCTTGCAGCGTGACCCCTTCTCCCTGTGTTTCTCCTCTATGCATGCCACCCTCGCTCCGGCTCACCTCCTCCCTGTTGTACCATCTGCTGTTACTATTTTACCGGCGGTTCTACGAATGTACGAGACTCGCAGCACTCGCCACCCGTTCCACCGCACGACCCTCCGCCACCCGTCCCCCCACCACCCGGCCCACCCAATCTACCCTGTCCACCCGGTGTTCACTCGATCCTCTCGGTCCACTCGGTCTACTCGGTCCACCTCGGTCCTATTAACGGAAAACTGTTTATTGCCAGCGAATAACGGATCCACGGGGATTACACGTGGATCGCCACTCTTTATCATGCTCGACGATCTCGTACGACGATTGCGAGGGTTGAAAATTCGAAATCGATTAAAACATTTTTCTTTGCGAAGGAACTCGTTACTTTCTTCCCTTCCATTCGTCCCCTTCGTATTATACGCGGCGTTCGTATCGAAGAACGGATGGAGGGAAGGGAATCGATGATCGATCTCTACGAACGAAATACGTTGGAAATTTAATATCGATCGAAAAGAATTCTTTCTTTACGAAGGAATTCATTTTCTTCTTCCTTTTTTTTTTTTATTTTGTATTCGATTCTTCGTTGGACAAAGAAAGGAAATCATTATTCATACTGCGATGAAAATTCAAAATTGATTGAAAAATTTTTTTTACTTTCACTCTCTTTCTTATTTCTTTTCCGTTTCGTTGGACGAAGAGAGGAAATCGAGAACGAATCATTCGATGATCTGCCTTTCTTCCTTCGTAATCGAATAAATTATTCACACTTTGTTGAAAATTCAAAATCGATCAAAAAATTTTTTTTACGAAGCAATTTTCTTTTTTTATTTCTGTTCTTTTGTATTCGATTGGACGAAGAAAGGAAATCATTCATAATTTGCTTTTCTTCCTTCCCTCATACGTTTGACACGTTGAACGAAACGAGATCGAACGGATCACCATACTTCGTTGAAAATTCAAAATCGATCGAAAAATTTTCTTTACCTTCACTTTCTTTCGTTCAGTTGCATGAAGAAAGGAAAATCGAGAACGAATAATTCTTCATAATCTGCCTTTCTCTCTTCGTTCATATATATTTATCACCATTCCTCCTATTAAGATTCAAAATCGATCGAAAAATATTCTTCCACCTTTCTCTTATACTCGGATCTCCAGGGATACTAACGAATAGTTTGCCAACACGGAACATTTGGCATAACCGAATGTTGGTTCTCTTCAACGAACGTTACCGGCGAACAATGAGACGGAATCGCGCCGGGGATTCCAGCCGGAATTGCATCGTCGAAAATCGGGGGCTCTTCCCGAATGAAAGGTCGATCGATGTGTCTCGCGAATATTCAAAGATTATTCGAAGAACGTTTCCCCCCTTCTAACACCGATCCATAAAAAAACATAATCCATAAAGTCGAGAGCTTCTCTATTATTTGGAAAATTAACATGTTTTCTTCCCCGCCTAATCTAAGGTTCGATGTCAAAAAAGGGAGAAGAGAGGAAGGATGGAAGGATGGAAGAAAAGAAGGAAGAAAGGAAGGAAGGAAGGAACGGGTGGTGGAAAATGGATGAAACACTCCGAGTGGCGTTAAGGCGACGGTATTAAGGCAAAGGTGGACTGGCTTCAAAGGTTTTCCAAAGCTTTCGTTTCAGCCGCGATGGTGCGGTACGCGCGATTAGATCGTCAACCGTGGGATAATTGAGGAAGACTGTCCGATGGAAATCCCCTCTTCTCTCGGCTCTCCCTCGGTTTAGTTCCGGCACCGACACTCGCCCTCCTCACGGAATATGCATATTTAACGAGTTGCCAAGTCCGTGGCCGCGAAAGACGCCCTTCTTCCCACCCATCGTATTCCCAAGAGACGAGCCGCTTATTCGGAAATTACCCAAGTTTCTCACCCAAGAGCGGTTCGCACCTTAACCGGAACCGATCATTCGTGATATTTCGCGTTTCGGTGAAAATCGATATGTATTCGAAATATAGCGAGAGAAAACGAAATTTCGCATAGCAAACGAATTCTCTTTATACGGTGTTTGTAACCTAAATCGATCAACGAAGGATCTTCTAGTAAAATTTTCCGTTGAAATCAAAGGACGATTACATTCGTGTATTCGTATATAATATTGACTGACAAGCGAAAGCTAACTCATGAATATATATGTTCTATAAATAATTAAATCCGCAAGAATAAACGTTTGGAAGAAAAAAGAAGTTCATGAATACCTTCTATATAATTATATAAAGTATCTACACTATCTACGAATATTTGCAAAAAAGAGAGAACGCCTAATCAAACATAACCTGCGAAAACATTGACATCAATGGTGGGCAAAATTTAATAGTTACGAAATTAAAGTTACTTACATATAATAATTTATTGTTGATAATAATTATATACAGTTACGAATGGTAAACTTTATTCTATTTATTATTACATTTTTAACCGATCACTTTTTTAACCGAACAGCGAGTCCACACCTTCCATACACTTTCTATGCACGTTGCACGAGTGTTGAAACGAAAGGGAGCAGAGGGCAGCAGCAACGATTGCAAGGAGAAAAAGTGGGTGACGAGTTAGGCGGTCGACCAAGATTAAGAGCGGTTTTCAACGGAAAGGTTTCGCAGCGGGCCGTGATGGGTCGTGATGGGTCCCTCTCGTGGTGGATCCTCGCATAAGTGGAGGGGGGCGAGGAGAGTGAGTGTGACGGTGGCGAGTCCGCGTGCATAACGGGCGAGCGGCAGCATTGATACGGCCGGATCACAGCCACCGGACCAATGTATTTTACTGCCCCGAGGCTTAGCGCTATCGAAGCACGCAGTCACCCGCCATCACTCCGCGCACGAGTATGTAGTGACGGTAATAGTCACTATATCATTGGCTCTTGGTAATACCCTGGCTGCTGGCGGTGCTGCTGATGCTTCCCTTCGCTCCTGCCCCCCCTCTCGCGCTCCCGCACCACTCCCCTACCACTTTTCGTTCCCCTTCGATCGCCATCCTCCTCCTCCTCCTCCTCCTCCTCCTCCACCCTTCTCCGCTACTCGCACGTAATGTTCGAAATGAAAATGAATGTATTTCGGATAGCGATAAATACCGCAGCGATTCGGTCGCGTCGCGCGATTCTCTCGCCCACCTTTGCGCCACTTTCGTCCAGCCTTTAAACGACGCGTCTCCCGTATCTGTGTATACACCGTTTATACACCGCGAATACGCGAGTTATATATCTTTCGCTCATTATTATTATTTATTTTCTTCGAGAAGGGAGATTTTTCTTTTCCTCGATTCTAATTCATCTCGTATTCTCGAAAAATTATGCGTATCACACGAGTCACAATTGGTCGAGAAAATTATTATCGAGCGAGGTTTAATTTAATTAGGGCATACGACTGGATATATTTCATTTCTTTTTCTTTTTTTTTTTTTTCTAAAATGAATTCCCTTCGATATTCGTATCCTTTTCTCGCAAATTACAAATGCACGGAAACTTTCAGAGTTGCGAAATCATTCGCCGGATCTATCTCTCCAACGAATTCTCACCTTTTCCAAAAGTTTGGAATCATTCCTGCGAATCAGAAAATATCTTCGGAGACGTAACCTTCGTAACTTCCTAATAAAAAGAACCGAGATTTGAATAAATTTTCAAAAATTTTTCACCCGATATTCGTAACGATGCAACGATATATGCAAGAAAGAAATTTATCCATTTGTCGGCGTACGCGTGGAACAAAATCGTAGGAGGAGAATTATCGGGACGCGCGATAATAAGATTGACGTGGATGTCGATGTTGTTGGGTCCGGCGATAGAGTTTCGCTCTCTATCTCGTCCTCGGTCGCGGCTTTGGATTCTGGATAGGAGGGAGGAGGGGGAGGGAGATTGATCCGAGGTAGCATTACTTCTGGTTAGCCTCCGAGCGACACGCTGTTAGTCTTCATTCCTCCCATTCTCCCTCTCTCTCTCTCCTCGTAACCAGCCGCAAACTCCAAGCTCCTCGCTTGATTGCGTCTAGTTAGAGCCATGCCAGACCCATCAGTCGTCTGCCGCGCTCGTTCCACCACCATTATTTGTCTTTCCATTTTAAGAGTCTGGAAAGGTGTTGCGAGTCCCCGACCCGTGGCTTACCTATCTATACCTACTCATGTAGGTATAAGCCAACTTTAAAAGAACTGTAACCCCTAATAATACGCGCGCACACACACATATATACATACGTATATATATATACGTATATATATATATATATATGTTTTTCTCGTTGGAGAAAGGATCGACGCGAAATTGGGTGACGGAGGGTCACGGGTTGCCATTTTCTTGGCGTGACGGAAAGTGAATAGCGGGTTGGTATGCACGCGGGCTAGGAGAGCGTGCATACGTATACGTCTGGCCCTGGGTGTACGGGGCACGTGAAATCCGATCGTAATTTTAGCCGCACCGCGCCTGCTAATCCATTCATACGCTCTCCGAATCCTCTCCTCTCTCTCTCTCTCTCTCCCTCTCTCTCTCTCCCTCCCCCATTCTCATTCTCATTCTCGCATTCGCTATCTAGCGCTCATGCNNNNTACTCTTTCCCTCGCCATTGGTGCGGCGATGTACACACCAGGTCGGATATATCGGCCGGTATTTCAGCCGCCATGCGGAGGTAATGGATTCAGAAACGCGGCGGACACCGCGCGCCCCGTGTTAATAACAATCCATACTTATTGCCCGCATATTTTACCGATCTCCCCCCGCACCCTGCCGCTTGCTACCGACTATATTACAACATATGGAGAGCATAAACTTTTATGGCTACCCTTCTACCGCCGCCCTTCCACCTCCTCCTGCTCCTCCTCCACCTCCTCCTACTCCTCCTTCTCCACCGACCACCTTTCGCGCGCTACCCATCTAACGACCGGCTGCCTGTTTCTATCCCCCTCACCCACCCCTCATTCACTCTCCCTTTTCTCTTCGCTTTTTCCCACCTTTCCCTCTCCGCGGCCGCACTCGATCGAGTTTTATCCATCGCCTCCGCTACTCTTCGTTCCCCTTTTGTTATTTACTTTTCTCGAAGTGGAGGGGGGAAGAAAGAGAGAGAGAGAGAGAGGAGTGTATCCTCTTCTTCGAATTCGATCCTCCTCTTACGAGGGAAGGAGGAATGAAGAGGTTGCTTCTTTCTTTCTTTTTTTCTTCTCGAAGAATTACGCAGTTGATAACACAGTTTACTTAGTTATTTATTCATTGAGAATATCGATTAAAAAATTTTTTTTCGAAGAATTTCCCGAACCTCGTCGTTTGATAACATAACAATCATCGCGGATCGACGCGGCAATTGCTCGCATTATATTATAATTTATAACTCTCCCTGTTCAAGGACTATTTGGATGTGAACAATCGGCACGCTGCGACAATACGCGACCTTAAATCATAATTTGGTTAATGTGGAATGTAACGTCGAATGTTGGCGGAAGCGTCGTCTCCATGTACACGCGCGCCCTCCTTCCCCCGTGGATCGGTGCGGGGACAATGGGGGAGAGGGGGGAGGGGAGAACGAGAGAGGACAGGCGTTGCTTGTTCGCCTGTTCGTTTGTTCGTTTGTTCGTTCGCCAGTTTGGCCG
>NW_006263572.1:232430-232660 GCF_000469605.1 Apis dorsata
AGCCGGCCGGATAGCTGGCACGCTCGCGGCCGCTCGACCACGTGCGCTTCGTTCCCTGTAGTTGTGGCGCGAGAGGGATTATAAATCGCTGGCCAATGAGCGGATTCCATTTGTTATCGCGATCGTTGCTGCGCCGGTTAGATGCCGGCTCGTTGCTTCGCGCTTGAAATATCGCGGCGCGGCGACAGTTTCCCTTCCCTCGATCGTCTGGAAATTGGGCTCGAGAGTAG
>NW_006263572.1:232723-235129 GCF_000469605.1 Apis dorsata
CTTCGCAAGGTAGAAGAGACGTGGAAACGATTCTTTTAAATTTATTCTTACGTTATATCGTATGGAAACCCTCGTGAGCCTCGAGAAAGATCGTGGTTGTATAGGACAATGTTAATTGTCACGTGTCCTTTCGTGTGATTCACTACTACTATTTCGAACTTATTCACACCACGAATGAATCGATCATGAATCGATTCTGGTTTTCATCGATAATCAGAATGACATTTCTATTACGTATAACACGAAGTTGCGATGAGATCGTACTGGTGTTGTAGTGGGATTCATTTTTTCTTATTACGTATATATATATATATGTACAAGAGAAAGTGCATCCAAACTGTGTGCGGAAAATGGAAAAAATAAATACAGGCTATTAATAATAACGTTGGTGGAACAAAAGCTATATCAGGGGTGAAAAATTAGGTTCGTAAAAAGAGAAAAATTTCGAAGAATTAGTATCAATATATATTGACCACCTAATGTTGTAACGCGTCTTTATCATTATTAGTACTATTTACGTACTTTTAACGTTTCTGATATATCTGCCATGTCAAATATTTTGACGTGTAACAATCGAGAGAAATGTATATATATATATATATATATACACATAAGTATGCACGTTTATGAGATTGCGCGAATATTCGTTTCGATTCGTATCGTTTTCTTTAAAGCGAGTGATCGAATCGGTCGAAAAACTGAACGATGTAACGTTATTAAGTGATGCAAGCGTGCGTATAGTCGGGCGAGCTAGCAACGTCAAGCGCGGATCGCTTTGAAGTAGTTTCGTCCTCTCTTGGTCAGACTCGTTTGATGCAAAGGTTCGAGCAAAATTGAACCAGTCGAAGTTAAGAATATATATAAAGTTAAGATTCAATGAAACATCGAATAATCGTACGGTGAATAATAATTGTACAGTGAGTAGAAACAGGGTTATATAAAGAGTTCAGGTTATATAAAGGTAACTAGTAACTTTTAACTAGTTACTTTTTTCAGTGCTCGATTCCGTCCACCACTAGAGGGCGCTATTAACAAGTTAGCTTGAGACACGTTTCACAAAAGCGATTTTTTGAACAAGTGTATACGCTTATCTGCGAATATTGATGCTGAACTCCATAAACTGTTTGTTCGATAAATGATGTTGGATATTATTCGGAGTAAAATACCGGAAGAAGGAATCAATGAGTTTATTTATATCGATCAAAACGTCAACTCGACAGATTAAACGTGCTGTACAACGATTATTTTAAAAGAGAAAAAGAGAAAAATCTGGAAAAAATGTGAATTCGATCGTTTACTTTGAATATTTCAATAATAATAGAACAATTTTTTAGTCATTGAAAAACAAATTAATCATGCACCTTAACATATATTCTTAGAATAATATTGTGATATTATATTGTTGTTTCTTATAATGCGACGATAAAAATTTTTATATTCACACAAGATTCTTAAAAATTCCAATCTTTTAACTATCTCTCATTATTAATTCATTGAATTCATTTCAGCTACCATAAATATCGAAAGATTTTATCTTTTCCCAAAATCCATCACAAACTAACAATACACAGTACAACTACAATAACCATAACTTAAAAACTATTCCAAGATCGACCACACATTTCCATTCCAATCCAAGATTAAATGGTTAATATTTTCAAAATTTCTCTTGCCCGTTTCTCTTCCTGTCCCAAGAAAGTGGGAATCGGTTCAACCGTCGACTGTTGATTACTCGCTAGAAAAACCAGGAAAGGAGGAGGATACTCGTTCGCGTCGCATTCTCGTTTGGTCGAAAAAAATCCCCATTTCCCGGAGAGTACGAAAACGCGGGTATTGGCGCGCATAGAGTTTCATCTTGGCGAGATTAGGCGAGTCACGACGTTGAGGAAACGAAGGATACAAAGAGAGAAAGAGAGGGGAAAAGCGGAAACGGGGAGAAGAAAATAGAAGAACAGGGAATGGAAATGGTTGGCGCGAAACGATCCGCGAGAGAGGCACACAGAGGCGCGCAGACGACGGCGGTATCCCGGTTTTTTGATATCGGCCGGTTTCCGCGGCGGCGGTATCGAGCTAACAATTAATTATTGGCGGGCGCTTCAGAGAGGGCTGCCGGCAGCCGTAGTTAAACATTACGCGTTCCATATCTTACTGTGCTATCTAATCCCCCACGGGGGCTCGAGCGCTACTGCAGTAATCTCGTTTAATTGCCGGCTGTAGACGCGAGAGTCCCGTTCAATTAGTTTTTCAAATAAACATTAGTTTCCTTAACACGCGGTGCCATAACGTGGCGGAGGATGAGGACAAGGACGAGAACGAGAACGAGGGCGAGGATGAGAGGCTGCGGAGGATGGGCGAGTGCGAGTTCCGATGGCGGAAAGAAGATAGGAAAACGGTCAAATCGGTGGA
>NW_006263572.1:236096-237732 GCF_000469605.1 Apis dorsata
GCGCGCGCGACTCACAATGCGCACATAATGTGAGGCATAATTTATTAATTTTACTAATGGCTCCTGCCCATTATTATTGATTTCGGGCCGCGCCTCGTTCGGACGGGCGCTGATTTATCCCGGTCGTTATCGGCCCCATGTTAAATCGTCCGCGAACCAGGAGCCGCGAGAATACAATTCGACGACTCGTGTACTTTTCCTTTCCCCGTTGCGCGCCTGTTCCATACCTGTCGATATATAACCAACGATGCGAGTGGATATCGCTCGTGCAAACCGTTAAGTCTCCTCCTCCTCCTCCTCCTCTTCCTCCTCTTTCTCTTCCTTTTACACGTTCGTAGGCCGTGGTCACAGAGAAAAAGGTTTTCATTTTCTCTGTGTTTCAGAGAGAAAAAAAAAGAAAGAAAAATCGCAGAGACTCGATTTGCCTTCTCGTTTCTTCCTCGGAACAATTATATATTATTGCTTTTTTTCCAATCTCTAATAATCTCTATCCTCTAATAATCGATTTCGTTAGAAGAAAATTGAAATTCCTTCTCTTCTCAACGTTTTCTTGGAAACGTTTGGAAAAAGTGGAACGAAGGAGGTATTCTTGAAGAAAGGGTAAGATCTTCCGGACGGCCACTGCTGCCATCTTCGCAAACCACGAATGTCGGAGTTGCGGTGGGTCGCATCGTGCTTGGACTTCTCCGTTGAAGGAGAAGCGAAATGAAAGGGAAGTGCGCGCGCGCGCGTGTATATATATACGTGTGCGTGTGTATGTGTACAACACGAAGAGAGAAAGGGAGAGAATTTCTAGGATAAAGACAAGATGAACTCAATATCCGTTGTTTCCATATCGCGTCCGTTCGTCTACCGTGTGTCCCGCTCCGCCAATCTTTCCCCCTCCCGCCCCCTTGCTGGAAATGTTATTGCTCGCTCGTGATCCTCCTCTCTCCTATACCGATATTTTACGAGACATGCGATCGCCTCCTCGACTCAGCATCAACTCGTATCACGCATTAGACTCTAGATCGATAAACATTTGTCTGATAACAATAATACACCCCCCTTCTTCGAGAACTTTTTCCACGAATTTTTATCAATAGACAAGGAAAAAAAGTATTTATTAATTTCAATTTTTCTCCACTAATCGAATAATTATCGGTGGTACGAAATGGTAAATTGGACTCGTCTAACAAGAGCGAACAATGGACGGATATATATATATATATATATGTATACCTTCTCTCGTACAAGGAAGCAAGGAATTATATTACTCTTAGCCGATGAACCTTTGATGATTCCGTTTGAAGTCGGCGTTTCCGCGTTGGTGGCGGAGGAAAGGCAAAGGAGGAGGGGGGGGGGGGGGGGGCTCGTGTGTTTAGGAGGAGCACTGTCCCCCTCGACTTCTCTCCCTCGGCAGAGAGAGAGATTACCACGAGCCCCTCGAGTACCACGTAGCTGCTGCAGCTACGTTAACCGCAAGCCGGACGGTCATTATTAGCAGCTACCTTGCCGCGCGGACTACCTTCCCTTAAGCCGTGCATCGTTGAATAATTAGAGTGGCGCACGGCTAGACGTTGCCAGTCTAAACACCGGTTGGTCTAACACGCCATCCCCCCCTCCTTTCCTCCTTCTCTATAATTTGATCGTCGAA
>NW_006263572.1:238798-246540 GCF_000469605.1 Apis dorsata
CGGCAGGATATACGCGGATAATTGGAACGAATTCCCTGCCTGAGCTCGTTTTGTTTCTCGCTTCTTTTTCGTGACGGAGAGTAAGGAGGAGGGGGAAGAGGAGAAGTTGCGTGTGATTGGTCGTCTCGGTGATGATTCTCAAACGGTATCGATTTTTCGGTGACGATGGAAATAGCGGACGAATGCGATACTACGCGACGCGGTGGAGATCAGAAATTGGTGTGTTCGATCGATAAAGAAGAAAAAGAGGAAGAATGTTTCGTTCGGTTGCCAATTTTTGTTAGAGCGGAAGATAATGAACGGTATGATTTTTTTCTTTTTTTTTTTTTTTTATTTAAAAGAAGTGATACTTGATTCGAATCTTTATAGTATATAGTTTATCGCGATCGAGAAATATTTTATACGTTATTGCTCGAACTTGATTATCATAATTAGAAGAAATTCCTCGACTTTGTTTTTTTCATGAAATGAAAGGATAAAAGATGTGTGATTGTATTTATTCGATTAGAATCTTTATAAGTTTCTAAGAAGAAAGAAAAATTCGTTCTATTCTTGTTTTTCATGTTTGATTTGATGAATAAGTATAATATACATACAGGGTGTCCGGTTATAAACAAAACATACAAATTATTGGAAATTTTTGTACGAAGAGATAGTTGGTTTTGAAAAAGACATAATCAATTAATTTACAAGATATTGTAACTTCAAATTTGTAAAAATGTTTGTTCTTTTTATTGTACGAACAGTATCATTTCATTGTCTTTAATAAATTCTACAAATTTCAATTTTCAATATCTTTTAAACTTAATGATTTTTTGATATTATATATACATTTTTGATAGTTAATATTCCATTTAAAAAAAGTGTATGTCATCTTCACATAACTTTTTCTTGTTTATCTACAAAAATCTAATCACACCAGATTACGTATCCTTTGAAATCACTTCTTGGCTGAACCATTTTTTCATATAATCTGCGTGTTTTATTTATAATCTTTTCTATTTTAGTATTCACTCCAAAGGACGATATCTAAAATCGTTTTAACCCTGATATGGTATTTTTCATCAGTAAAAATTGTATTTTTCGAAGATATTTGAAAAAAGATAAGAATGATAAAACGATTAAAAAAGTTGATAAATTTCCAAAATCCAATTGGTTGGATGAATGAAATGGAATATCGAAAATTATTCAAAGACACAATGTTACTTCGAATAACTTCAATACTTTGGTACAATATTATACTAATAACGTGTGTATTATTAGGTCTTTACTTTTTTATTTATGATTAAAATCGTAATGCATAAGTCACATGGAAGTTACATTAAGATATTTATACAAAAGAATATCGTATATTTTTTTTTATATTCTTATGGTTTCGACTTGGATTATATTATATAATTTGTAATTATATTAAAATATGAAATTACATAGCATAATTTCATTTTCTATCAGTTGGACTTATATCTATGGACTATAATTCTCATAATTTCTCTAATCAAATAAGTATTCGAATTGTTTGAAAATCAGAAAAGATCAAACCAAGAAAAAAATAAGGCCTCTTAATCAAAGACTTAATCAAAGAAGAATCGAGAAAATCATCGCACGATAAATCTTGTTATATATATATATATTCAAAAATTCTGATCTCAAGTGCATTTCTCTTGATTTCTCAATGAAATTAACCCCTAAAATTATCGATGTTTTTAAAATACAATTTCTAAAAAATATTTTTACAGATAAATCGCCAGACAAATTCCGATTATTTAAAATTTTGCTCTATCATCTATGAAACTACGCATTCTTTAAAAATTTTCAAGGATTTCGAGAAAGCAGCAAATTTAATTTACTCCAAGTTACGAATAAACTTACTTCAATAATTTATTCGAAACATATTGATAAATAATTGTAATGATAACTACGAACAAAATTCAAAATCCAAGCGTTTCAACGAGTAATCACTTAAACTAACTTCATTTTTATAACTTTCGGGTTGAAAACCGTTCAACGATCCTACGAAAAAAAAAAGAAACGTCAGCGAAATTCGCCAAGAATCCATCGAAAAACCGAGCCCAACACTTTCCTCCACAGCCATCCACTAAGTGGATCTCTCTCCCCGAATCTAACGCCGCCCCGAATGTTTACGTCACGTTTCTCGTTTCTCGTTTCTCGACCCAGTCACAATTATGCACCGGCGGAAATAACATTTACTTAGCGGAGTCGCGCTCGAGTATTGTGGGCCTGACACATATCACTTGGTCGCGTGACTCGCTCCGCTCTCGTTGCCGCGTCGCCCCGCGCGACGCCAGCTTAAACTCGGCTCGAAGAACTTTCCGTCGCGCAGAAGAGACGGCTGCAACGTGTTGCGCGACGTATCGAGCTTCTCGCTACCGACCGACGAAGAACAAACACGAAAGGACGATATCTAAAATCGTTTTAACCCTGTTTCTCAACCGCGTTCCTCCCGTCTTTCATCTCCTTCGATTCGAAATGCTATTTTTCGAAGGTATTCGAAGGAAGATGAGAATGATGAGACGATTAGAAAAAAGTTGATAAACAATTGGTTGGAACGAATTATATGGAATTATATGGAATTGGTTTTTAATATTGGCGCTCCAATTCGTTTATTTATATGCGAAAAAATTTAGAGATTATTGTAAGTTGAAATTTATGGAAGGAAAGGGAGAGATAAGGAACACGCGAGCTCTACTCTGCTTTTTATGTATTTCATATGGTAAATTTTAAAAGTGGAACTTCAAGTTGAGGTATGTTCTAAAATTAAAGATTTTTCGATGTAATAGTTTTAAAAAACAAATCAATTAATATTGAAATATTAATAAAATTGAATAATCAAGGGACGATTAAACAAAATTTCAAACTTTTGTATAAAAACTTATCTTAGTATTCTTTATACTATTTATATTTTATATGGTACTTTTAGAAGTGGAACATCAAGTTGAAATATCTTCTAAAATTAAAGATTTTTCGACGTAAAATAATATTCAATTCTTTTTACAAAATAAATCAATTTCAAGGAACAATTAAACAAAATTTCAAACTTTTATTTCGTATCGAAAAGCATCCCACTCTTCGTGCTCTCTATATTTTTTATATGGTAAATTTTAGAAGTGGAACTTCAAGTTGAAATATCTTCTAAAATTAAAGATTTTTCGACGTAAAATAATATTCAATTTTTTTTACAAAATAAATCAATTTCAAGAAACGATTAAACAAAATTTCAAATTTTCATTTCGTATAGAAATCTTAATATTCTTCGTGCTCTCTATATTTTTCACATGGTAAATTTTAAAAGTAGAATTTCAAGTTGAAATATGTTCTAAAATTAAAGATTTTTCTATATATATCTATAAGATTGGAAAATAATATTCAATTCCTTTTACAAAACAAACTAATTAATATTGAAACATTAACAAAATCGAATTAAAGAACGATTAAACAAAATTTCGAACTTTCATTTCGTATAAAAATTCATCTTAATATTCTTTGTGCTCTATATTTTATATGATAAATTTTAGAAATGGAATTTCAAGTTGAAATATCTTCTAAAATTAAAAATTTTTCGACGTAAAATAATATTCAATTCTTTTTACAAAATAAACCAATTTTAAGAGACGATTAAACAAAATTTCATTTTGTATAGAAACCCATCATAATATTCGTCGTGCTCTCTATATTTTTCATATGGTAAATTTTAGAAATGGAATTTCAAGTTGAAATATCTTCTAAAATTAAAGATTTTTGGACGTAAAATAATATTCAATTCTTTTTACAAAATAAACCAATTTTAAGGGACTAAACAAAATTTCATTTTGTATAGAAACTCATTAATAATAATATTCTTCATGCTCTCTATATTTTTCATATGATAAATTTCAGAAGCAGAATTTCAAGTTGAAATATCTTCTAAAATTAAAGATTTTTCGATGTAAAATAATATTCAATTCTTTTTACAAAATAAACCAATTTTAAGAGACGATTAAACAAAATTTCATTTTGTATAGAAACCCATCATAATATTCTTCGTGCTCTCTATATTTTTCATATGGTAAATTTTAGAAATGGAATTTAAAGTTGAATGTTAAAATTAAAGATTTTTCGACGTAAGATTAAAAAATAATATTCAATTCCTTTTACAAAATAAAGTAATTAATATTAAAACATTAACAAAATCGAATAATCAAAGGACAATTAAACTATTAAACAATTAAAATTTCAAACTTTTATTTCGTATCGAAAGGTATCCTACTTTTTGTGCTCTCTATATTTTATATGGTAAATTTTAGAAGTGGAATTTCAAGTTGAAATATCTTCTAAAATTAAAGATTTTTCGATGTAAGATTGGAAAACAATATTCAATTCCTTTTACAAAACAAAATTTCAAACTTTCGTATCGAAAGCCATCCCAAGTAATCTACAATGGATTTCGAGATGCTTGCAATTTTTGATGAACAAAATATACATGTCAAAGGAACTTGTTTAAGACAATAATGGAGTATGCAGTAAAAGAGAAATCTCAAGATTATGTCGGCAAAATTTGGAAATAATTCACCGATTTATACACTAAATTTAATACATTTATTATACACTTTATATATACAATATTATTTAACAGTGAACCAATGATTTTGTAAAATCACGATCCATAGAATTCCATCATTTCTATAATTTCTTCTTCAAGCATCCGCTTTGAAGATACTTGAAATTCATTTAATTTCTTCCCTATTTCCCATAAATTTTCCAATTTTCTATTTATCTGAACTCTATTTAACATACTCAAGGTATATCATTACACGACCCATTCTTTCACGCTGTATGTTATTATTGTCCCTGTTGAAAGTAGAAGTCTTCCAACAATCCCAACTTATGCCCACTATCATTTTATTATATTATATTATTCTTGATAGATGCAGATATTCATATTTACCAAGTATTCCGTCAATAAAAACTAAATTCCCCGTGCCAATACGTTGTTCCTTGATATTCGCTTCAAATCCACAATTCCATCCGAGTCAAAACCGAATTAAACCCAGACATTGGAAGAATAAAATATATTCAGATACATCCTCCAACATCCTCTTGTTGATCTCCTCCCCGATTCCTCTCCTTGCGTCAGATGAGCGGCGATAAAGGAGGAAACAGAAGAGAGACGAATAAAGTGGAAAAGATATCGCGAAACCCGCGAGATTCCCGAATCTCCACGCAAGAAGTTTCTCTTCTCAAATTAACCGGCTTGGTTAGAGAGACGCTACGTAAACCGAGATTATAATAATCTCTCCGAGACTCGCGACTGCGGCAACATTAAACGAGGAGACGTGCCCTTTGTTTCCCTATACCTATGTATATACACACACACATATATATATATGTAGATTGTGGTACTCGGGCCAAAAAGCTCGGACGAGAGGAGAAAGAGTCGTTCGGGAAGATGGAAACGGAGAGCGAGTTTACCGCCACGGCCGACTTTTCGATGCGCCCTCCCATTACCGAAATCTGTGGACGCGGATTAACTCGAAGCGGTTTGCGATTTTGGCGCAAAGAAGGGGGAGGTCGGCTGTTGCCAAGAATTGGCGAGAATCGGGGGGAGGAGAGGGTTTCTTCGAAACGAGCCACTTTTCTCCTTCCGATCGAGCCGAGTTTTAATAATAATAATTCTGATTAGCAGGTAGAAAACTAGTATCGTTCATTGGTGGAAGGAAGTCTCGCGCGATCCGATTGGTCGACTCGAAGGGGAACGCCTATTTTCCATGCATTTACGTCACGTGTTGATTATTGTATTGACGATCTGAATCTGTCTAAGTTGGGATAAGAAGAGAATTCTAACGATATGATATAAACGTAATTTTGTATTCGGAAGGTAATAGTTTCGAAAATGAAAATATATGAAAATAATTTTTACGATTTTGAATGTTCAAATTATGGCTTCTTCTATCGTTGTCGTGTCTCAGGATCGTTTGAAGTGGAGATAGCCTTAGGAAAAATTGAATACTTTAAGCTTTTCGATCTGTTAATTAAAATCGTCAAATAGATATTATTTTGTTATTCCAATAATCTGTAATGGTCATTTCATCTTTGTTATTCTTCTAAACTTTTAGAATATTTTTGAAAAATTTTACACTACATTTTTTGTTTAGTTACACGTAGTAGAGTAACTTATTTTAATAATTTGATGAATCGATTGATTTCAAATTTGTTTTCAGCCGAAAAGTTTTCAAAAATTTACTTGAAAACGAAGCTTTAAACGAAAAAATATTATTCTTCTCGTTGATTAGACGCATTACTCGTGCGATTATCGTATCTATAATAGTTTATAATAGTTATATTATCTGTTTACGCGTGCATATATCAAAAAAGGAATTTAAAGAGGTTATGTTCTGAGATACGCCGGCATTAAGGCGAATTTACACTTTTTCATTTTGAATATTCATCGTGGAATATATTATATTGTTCAACAAGAATTTTCAATCCTTGTTGTTTACATTTAATCGATCTTTATAATTTATACGATACGATAATTATCAAATTTTGTTGTTCCAAAACAGTTTCCACGTATATCTTATCTTCTGTCAAATTTTTCGTAGCAATTAAGGCGAATTTATACATTCTCGAATGATTTCACAAAAGATACAAAGTAATAATAAAAACCGTGTTTATTCATTCGATTTATTATCAATTCTCTTTCTCTAAAAAATTAATTTCTGTGTATCTCTTAAAACCATTTTCATACTTTCTCAAACTTTTCCAAGTTTATAAGACGCCCGAATTATCCGTGAATTCGCTGAATCCATCGAAAGCAGAGGCACAGAGATATAAAAGTACAAAATAATGGTAAAAACCGTATTTATTTATTTATTCGATTTATTATCAATTCTCTTTCTCTAAAAAATTAATTTCAAACATTTCTGTATAAAAAACATTTTCATATTTTTTCAAACTTTTCCAAGTTTATAAGACGCCCGAATTATCCGTGAATTCGCTGAATCCATCGAAAGAGGCACAGAGATATAAAGATACAAAATAATGATAAAAACGGTATTTTTCATTCGATTTATTATCAATTTTTTTTCGAAAAAATTAATTTCGTACATTTCTGTGTATCTTTTAAAAACGTTTTCTCAAACTTTTCCAAGTTTATAAGATGCTCGATCAATTATCTTTCGAAAAAATTAATTTCATATATATCTTTTAAAAGCGTTTTCTCAAACTTTTCCAAGTTTATAAGACGCCCGAATTCGCTGAATCCATCGAAAGCAGAGATACAAAGGTACAAAATAACGATAAAAACCGTATTTATTCATTCGATTTATTATCAATTATCTTTCGAAAAAATTAATTTCATACGTATCTTTTAAAAGCATTTTCTCAAACTTTTCCAAATTTATAAGACGCCCGAATTATCCGTTAATTCGCTGAATCCATCGAAAGCAGAGGTACAAAGGTACAAAATAACGATAAAAATCGTATTTATTCATTCGATTTATTATCAATTCTCTTTCTCTAAAAAATTAATTTCGTACATTTCTGTGTATCTTTTAAAAGCGTTTTTCTCAAACTTTTCCAAGTTTATAAGACGAATTATCCGTGAATTCGCTGAATCCATCGAAAGCAGAGGTCCAGATCGGGCGAAGACGATCGTCGATCATCGTGAAAAGAAAGAAAGGGAAGGAAAAGTGGACGGACTGGTGGCGCGTTTGTTTCCGCTCGCGAACATTTCCGCGCCTTCCCCC
>NW_006263572.1:247050-247562 GCF_000469605.1 Apis dorsata
AGAATTATTGCTGTCCTTGCCGCCGACGATAAACGAGTCCGGAGGATTAGCTAAACAGTGGCTCAAAAATGTTATTATATAGCTACATGAATATTCATCAACTCACTCGGCCGAGTCGAGTTCGCTTTTAAAAAATGCTTCTGCACGCAGAATTGCCTTCCGTTATTCAAACCCAAAACCGCCGGCTTCGAACGAAAGGAAATCGTTCGTTCTCGACCGTTCCTTCCGAGGAACGATCCCCTATCACGAGGATTCGATAAATTTCCAACCAGAAATTCGCGAACATCGATCCCCTTCCCTGGAAAACAGCGTCGGGATAATTGGCGAAGCGAATTTGGACTACTCGGAGGAAGGAACGGCCAATAAGGAGGAGCACGTAGAAGGCGTGCCCGTCCAATGTTCTTAGATCCGTCTTTGCGGAAAAAGGAACTCGATTGAATACATCGAAGAGAGAGAGAGAGAGAAATTTTCGATCGAAGATAAAAATATCGATTAGAAAAAAAAAAAAAAAA
>NW_006263572.1:248412-252202 GCF_000469605.1 Apis dorsata
AGAATGATCGAGATCGAAAGTCGCTCACACTCGAACGAGAGAAGAAGGGGAATTGAGGTACAGGCTAATTTCGCAATCCTCCTAAGCGAGTTGCAGGCAATTTTGGATGGAAAGAATCGCGACGACGGGAGCGGCGACAAAGGCGGCGGTCCGAGAGCGGTTCGATAACGCGATAAGGCGAGGTTAAACCCATGTTTGGCGGGCAGGTTATAGGTTAAACGGTGAGCTAGGGGGTGCAACAGGTCGCGTGAACTTGGGCGAATTTTCTGTTCCAGGGCGCCGCTGTCTGGAATCGCCCTCTTGCACCCCCTCCCGCCCCCTTATGTTATATTTCCTCCGACGTCGCTCCCTCCTATCCTCGCTCCTCCACCTATCCAGCCGTCATTAGTCAACGTCCACGCCTGTGGACGCGTCCCCGCAGAATGCAGCCGTGATCCTTCCACTTCTCCATCGACGGATTTTTCCACGTTCATGTCGACATGTTCGTATATGCCGGAGTTGGACGCTCGAAGAACGCGTTAAAATCGTTAATACGAGGGTGGAGGGGTAGAGGAAGAAGGGGGACGATCGAAGAGAGGGTGGCAAAGGATTGGGCGGAATCTAACCAAACATTGTTCGCTCGAAGAACAAAGCTTGATTTATTGTAATGAGTTTGCAGGAGTTAAGAGGTACGAGAACGCTTGTCTCTCCCTCCCCTCTCCCCTCTCCTGGTCGCTCGTCGTTCGAGCCCAGGCCCCGCTTAACTCGATATTGAGACCGGGTGCGGTTTGACGGGGATCCTCGGATCAACCCCCGTCATAAACCCTTCTTAGCACCGGCCACCCTTCCGGCTCCCTCCCCCTCCCCCTCTGAAATATGCATGAACTTTCCGCATACTGATTGCGTTATTTGTTGTATCATTTACAAGGGGAGGGGGAGGAGGAGAGGAGAGGAGAGGCGACGAGTGAACGGTTATTTCGTGTCTTCGTTAGTTCGACGATTCATCGGTCTTCTTCGATTTAATTGCTCCGACTTGCGACTCGAAAGATAGGGAATTTAGGCAAAATAAATTTCTCTCCTTTCTTTCTCTTCCAAATTCAAATAGTTGATCGTCCTCTTCCTATTTAATTTAAAATTCCCAAATTTAACTAACGCTTTTTCCACGAACAAAATTTCAGGAGCCCTTTCTAAGCTGAAAAGTAAGTTGTTGGCGCCACGAAATTCGAAATAATTCGAGTTCGAAAGTTACGATGTTGGAAAAAAGGGGGGAAAGAGTACACCTGCACACCTGATAATTGTCAAAGGACGAGTGAAGTATTCGAGAGGGAGGAAAAAAAAAAAGGAGGAGGAGGAGCAAAGTTGGTTTCTTTCTCTTCCAAATTCAAATAGCTGAACGATCATCCTCTTCCTATTTAATTTAAAATTCCCAAATTTAACTAACGCTTTTTCCACGAACAAAATTTNGCCCTTTCTAAGCTGAAAAGTAAGTTGTTGGCGCCACGAAATTCGAAATAATTCGAGTTCGAAAGTTACGATGTTGGAAAAAAAGGGGGGAAGAGTCCACCTGCACACCTGATAATTGTCAAAGGACGAGTGAAGTATTCGAGAGGGAGGAAAAAAAAAAAGGAGGAGGAGGAGCAAAGTTGGTTTCGAAAGCTGGATCTCTCCTACTGAAAACGTTCGATTCATTGAGAACTGACGGGGGAGCCATAATTCCCGTCTCGGTTTGACGTTAATGCTCCCCTCCCCACCTCGGATCCGGCAGATAGGCGAGGGGGTTAAGCTCGCTGCGACATATTTATGGAGAGGACGAGATGTTATCGGGCACGAGGACCCCGGGTTTGTCCGATCGCGCTGCGAAATCCTGCCCTTCCCACCGCAATCTACTTCGCAATTATCGCGCACGACGTTAATATTTGCGCCCTCTCCTTCGATTTCGAAGGGGGCAAGGGGCAAGCTCGCTTCCTCCTCCGGCGGGCGAGAGAAAGCGCCACCATTATTCTCTCTATATATTCCTACGTAACTTCCCGATTTCCCGTATCTCGGAACAATTTTTTTACACTCTTCTTCCTTCGAGAAAATCTTTCGCCGCTTTATAATATATTCTATTATATCGAAATTTGCTAAAATATTTTTCGGGAATGAGGCTTCGATTCGAGATGCGACGAGATGAAATATAAAAATGAAGGTAAAATATCTCTCTTTCAATCCTAACAACATCCACATTTATTCTATACGCGGGTACAGGATTCTAGAAAAATATCTAAGTCGAATAGTTTCGATTTTACGCTTTGTAAAATTATCGAAATTTATCGAAATTTTGCGAAAATATTTTTTGGGAATGAGGCATCGATTCGAGATACAAGACACAAGATGAAATAGTATAATACACCAAGAGAGAATTAACTTTGCAATCGCTACTAAAAATATATCTCTTTTAACCTAACCTAACCTAACCTAACAACATCCACTATACGCGGATATAGAATCAAATAGAAAAGAAATAGAATCTAAATAAAACGAATATTTTCGTCGATTTTACACTTCCCTTTGTAATTAAGAAAACACGAAATATTTTTCGGGTACAAAATTATATCTAATCTAACCTAACCTAACCTAACCTAACAACATCCACGGATACAGAATCAAATAAAAAAGAAATAGAATCTAAATAAAACGAATACTTTCGTCGATTTTACGCTTCCATTTGTAATTGCGAAAACACGAAATATTTTTCGAATACAAAATTATATCTAACCTAACCTAACNNNTCTAACCACATCCACGGATACAGAATCAAATAGAAAAGAAATAGAATCTAAATAAAACGAATACTTTCGTCGATTTTACGCTTCCATTTATAATTGCGAAAACACGAAATATTTTTCGGGTACAAAATTATAGAAAAGAAATATCTAAATAGAATAGTTTCGTCGATTTTACTTTCCTTTGTAATTGCGAAAATACGAAATATTTTTCGGGTACAAAATTATATCTAACCTAACCTAACCTAACAACATCCACTATATGCGGATACAAAATCAAATAGAAAAGAAATAGAATCTAAATAAAACGAACTACAAAATTATAGAAAAGAAATATCTAAATAGAATAGTTTCGTCGATTTTACGCTTCTATTTGTAATTGCGAAAACACGAAATATTTTTCGAATACAAAATTATATCTAACCTAACCTAACCTAACAACATCCACTATATGCGGATACAAAATCAAATAGAAAAGAAATAGAATCTAAATAAAACGAACTGCAAAATTATAGAAAAGAAATATCTAAATAGAATAGTTTCGTCGATTTTACGCTTCCCTTTGTAATTGCGAAAACACGAAATATTTTTCGGGTACAAAATTATAGAAAAGAAATATCCAAATAAGAACGAATAATTAAACTTACAAGAGAAGGCGAGGATACGGCGAAGAAGGGGCGTATAAGGGGGTTAGCGTTAGGAGGATAAGCAGGAGTTTGGTGGTGACGACGACGACGACGACGACGAGGACGGCGACGTGGGAGGGGGTGTAGCGGGTCGTCGAGGTGCGTGTAAATTAAAGGCGTCATAGATTTTCGCGGTAGCCCGCAGGATCAGGGCCTTAGATTTGCGTCCGGCAGATTACCCCGGGGGTGAAATGGGACAATGGGCGTTAGTCTGGGCCGACGGCGTATAAATAAGGATCCCCAGGAAGCTTGTGGGGGTAAGGGGACAGCAGGCAGAGGAGATCCTCGCCCGGTAGCGACGTGGTAGCCGAGTAGAAAGCCGAGGCTAGTGCTGAGACCGGTCGGCCGTCCATCTTGGCC
>NW_006263572.1:252223-253441 GCF_000469605.1 Apis dorsata
TCGCCGTGGCGGTCCTTATCTGCACTCACAGCTCCGCTGCTAGACGTCCGGTGATCTAGGGCACTTCTCTAGCTCCCTCTCCGCTTCTCTAGCTCGCGAGAGACACCCACACATATACACGCACTTGCATTCTCTCTTTCTCTCTCTCTCTCTTGCAACTTGCCCCTTCTTCTTCCATAGTCCCTCTATCTCTATCTCTCTCCGTTTGATCGTTCGAGAAAAGTAGAATTGCTTGGACAGAGTTCCTTTACTCTCTTTGGAATATTTATTTCGCTCGGAAATTAATCTATCTTTTCTTGAGAATTTCACTCGAGATCGGGGGTGAATTTAAAAAACAGGATTGAAGAAAGTTCGTACAAATTTACGTTTATGGAATAATTTTATTTAACAGAAGTAAGAGGAAAAAAGGTATATACGAGTTTATACGAGTTCATTTTCGTGTCTCTGCATCTCATTCAAAGTGACCAATAGCGAATAAACTGTAAATTCGACTCGAAAGGACAATCCGATGATAAAATGAAAAGCGAATAAGTAACTAGCGCCACCACTATTTCGCACATATTCAACGAAATCGATCTACTCTACGTACCAGATCTATGAATATATAACATAATAAAGAGAATAAAGAAAATATTGACGAACAAGAGCAAGAATTCATTCGTTCTTCTACATCAACTCTATAATATATATATACATATCCACTCGAAGAAGGGAAGATCTCCAAGCGTCCAAGCGTGTTCGCCTCGCGCAACGAGGGTGTTTTTTAAGGCGGCGGAGGATACACGAGGACGACGGTTTGCGGTCGGTTGGTAGTGTCCTGTTACGCGTCGGGACGACAAACTTCCTCTCGAGGATGGGGGAGGGGGGGTACTGAAGGTGTAACCAAGTCCCGTCACACGGTTGTTTGTGCATATCGGATGAACGACACTTTCCAGGATCTCGGTCGGCCCTCGTGAAATCTTAATCGCGGTGGCACGTACTTATCGCGCGTCGCACCGACACGTAGGCACCGTTCCACACCGTTTGTCGGTCTGCGCCCGGCCGCTTCTCTTTTCCCTCCCCCCTCCTTTCCGCCAGCTTCGAAGAGGAGCGGAGGAGCATTAAATATTGGAAGTATCCTGTTGGAATTATACAAGAGGGAAGGTTCGCGCGTGGTGGACCCCTCTGAAGCCAGGTCGCGCGTGCACCGTTGGCGGAGGCGAGCTTAAAGAGATAGAA